>NW_024042979.1:0-18859 GCF_014851395.1 Micropterus salmoides | reverse complement strand
CAACTCTCTCACTCACAATTAATTTCAGATGTTTGTGATTCCATACAAGGTCTATAAATTTGCACTCAATATGCACAAATATGTGAGCCACCACAGAACATTTTCTCAGTCCTTTCTGAGAGTATTCTCCCAGGGTTGCCTCAAACTAGCCTGGCAAGCCAGATTAGTGTTGCCATTGACAAAACAAAATCATCTGGCGTATGGTGTCATTGTGTTAATATAAAAATGCTCCGTCCCAATGTCCATGCTTGGCATTAAACCTTCATAAATATTAACTGATGTAATCAAGAGAAGTGTCTCATTGTGAGAGGTTGTGAGGTCTTAAAATTCCTAATTTGGAAAAGGGACAGGTTTTATAAAATCCCATGTCACTAGTTTTTGTTACAAGTAAAGTGTGAGCCTTTCATATGTAGCCTAGTTTAATAAAACTGAGTGCTTGTTGTGGACCTTTTGAATAATATAGTAAAAGTTGACTGATTTGAGCTTTCAATATTTAAACTTCCCAACCTCCTTTCATTAAGATGAGCACTCAAGCTGTCTGTCAGCCATAAACGGTAAACACTGGGATCTTAACTTAACCATATGAAACCAAGGTCTGAACCCAACCATTCAATCATGACTAGGAATGTGGTAGGCTAATTGCCACCGATGTGAATCCCGCAGGTATGAGAAACTCTGTCTGTGGTGTCCTCGCTATGTCCTTCACTTGGGGGCGTTGTCAGATTGAATTATTGAAATGCTCCAAACAACTACAGTATTTGACATAGACACAGTGGTCTGCAGAGTTAGCCAGTAAACAATGCAGGGTCCCAGATTGTGAACATCTTGTGATCATTTTTTTTAAAGCCAGTGGTACAAAAATTAAAGAAATAGGAACCCATGCTTATTGCGAATGTGCCCTTTTATGTTTTTCAGAAGTCATAATGTCGTAACCTTGAGACAGTGTGTGTTTTTATTGTCCGACTGTCCAGCTTACATGTTGTCAGCATTTAGTAAAAACAGCAAGTCTTCTCCTCCAAATGGAGGGTCACATGCTGAGAGCGGTGCACAAAGGTATCTGCTTCATTGACCACCAACACTGACTGACTGGACCACTCAGACCAGCGAGCGCTGCTGCAGGTACGTTAGCATAACTAGTCAGATAATTTAGCTAGGTAACGTTAGTTGAATGTAATGGTTGTATAACGTGATACGGTCACTTTAATTGGTCGGGTAATATTCATTGAAATCTGTGTAATGTTTGATAGTGAAGGTAGTATAAGCTACTTGAATGTTTTAGATATACTAAGCTAAAGCAACAACTGAAATGTCAGTTTTGTCGGAGTACAATTCAATAGTCATAACTAGCTAGCAAATATGTTATCTTGTTAATACATCTTACCCATTGTGCTACCAAATGGTGAACACTAGGAATTTTTTCTTTTCTTCATCAACCTTTGCCCATGTTGTTCCCTCATTTAAGGACAACACCAGAAGACACCAGCCTTTCCTCACTGGCAGAGAATGGGGGGGGGGTGATCCAGGAAAGGTAAAATGAAGCCAAAGGACAGTTACCGTGCTGTGGTTTTCTGAGGAACTGCTGGGTCTGTAAAACATCTACAGTAGTGGCCATTAGACACCATTTTGTTTTTCATCAGATTGCCGTAGCTGTAATGTTTTGTTCCTTTGTAATTTTTTTGTTTTTAATTACTGGTACTTCATTAAATCTGAACTTTGAATTTTGGTTTTGCTCCAGCTGTTTAATATGTGAAGAAGCTAAAAATAAAATTTAAGATTTGTTCAAAGAGTAACTGTCTCATGTTTCTTTTTCTAAAATTTTGGGACTTTTAACTTCAAATAGTAAAGGAATTCTAGCTGAAGACCTTCTCCATTAAACAAAAAAATATTTTGTACAAACCAGTGTTAAAGTTGAAGTACCAGTATTGGTTCTGGTATTGAAAATTTCTTCACAGGGGAAACATAGAGCTCATTTTTCTCCTTCCTCCTTTCTCTTTACACAGCTTAATTTACACACATTCAGTTTTTTTGAGTAAACTGAGAGAGCTCCAACTAGAGAAAACAAATGCTCCATGAATTGAATATTTAATATGTGCTCTTAAAATTGGACTGGTGCTCATTAAGGTAAATATAGCCCTGCTATATGTGTCTTGGCATGTGAGAACAATACCTTTTGATGGGTAACTGACAATAAATTGGATTTAAATGAGATCTTCCATCAAATCAGTACCACTGTTGGCTGCCGTATAGCTTAATTCAAGCACAAGTCGTTATGTGGCCAGTGTAGGCTGCTATATTGAATTAATACTGAAGTGTATTTGTTCCAACATACATGCAGGAAAAAAAGACTGAAAGGTGTCCAGTGTAGAAACGATCTTGGTACGTGGAAATCATGACTTGTTTTGCACAATTTTAGTTCTGTTCCACTGCGATGTCATGCAGTAATGTTACAACATTTGAGTATTCTCCGAAGTCCTTGATTCAATGAACATTACTTATTTAAATCCAAATGAGATAACTTTTGTACTGCTACAATCATTACTGAAGCTTGTGTTGAGTCCTATTATGCAGTATTTAATTGGGTGAGTCATTGTCATTACCACATTTTGTTTATGATTTGATCATGCAAGAAATTCTTCATGCGATCAATTAGTCTTTCCCTAATTTACAAGATAACAAGAAGCAGTTCCACCACAAAAAAAGATGGAAAATGCCTTTTATGAATTTGTTTCAAAAAAAGATGAGGTTATCCGTTCATGGCCCAGTACTATGAACTTTCGTTCATAGCACTGGGCCATGTGCCTGCCGTCTTGGATGAAAACTGATCCATCATGGTGTAGACAGTACTGACAATTTTACTTAACGTGAATAACAACTGTGGAATACTAAAGCAGAATTAACTGAGGTGTGCCGCCAACCAGCATTTATACAGAAATGTACATCTGGTGTGCACATCATTAGAGTTCAACTGCTTTAACTTGGTCTCTTGTCCTTTCTTGTTTTTCAGCCCGCTGTTTGTCACATGGAAAATAGGTCTCTTGTTCTTTCTTGTTTTTCAGCCCGCTGTTTGTCACATGGAAAATAGGCAGAGACAAGCGGTTGAGGGGTTGTATAGGTACATTTTCTGCCATGAATCTGCACTCAGGACTCAGGGAATACACCCTTACCAGGTAAGCAACAAGCAACAAGTTATTTTCTGTGTTGCAAAGATGTAGACCAAATGCTGTTACAGAGCATGATTGTGGAAAAATAATGACACTGTAGTAAATGGTAAAAAAAAAAAAAAACTGTGACACAAAATAAATGTATTTATCTTTACTATAACTAATGTATGGACTGTTAAAGACATTAAAAATGTTTATATTCAAAAATGTAAAATGTGATAATAAAGAGTCCTTATTTAGTTATATTTGGCAGTCTTCTAGCCTTTCCAGATAAACACAGTGATGTGGGTTTACCCCCATGTTTGGTGGTTGATCTGAATGAATTATTGAGCTGGTGGGTTAAACACTGGTTGGGCACTACTTGGCTTTGGTGGACAAGTGTTAACAATTAGAAATCTGAATTCAGTGTTTATGTTACTGATATGTAATTGTCATGTAACACATTACATGACCTGTCTAACACATGAGCGAGACCCCAAGGGCTGGTGTATGTGGAGAACTGAAATTGGAACTTTTATTTTGCATGTCACTTGTTTTTAAAAAATCGATGCATGAAAAGACAGAGTTTTTCAAAGTAAACAGGGGCCTCTGTAAATACCTGGAATTTCTTCACTAGTGTTTCTTGACCTGAGGGCAGAGACACAGCAGAGCTGTGGATTACCTGTTAAACACATACAGCTTCTTAGTGGTATTAGTAGTAAAAACTGTGCTGCGACCACACTGGCCTCTGTATGTCCATAGGTCATCTACATTAAAGGCACTGCTGACCCTTCATCACTTGACTGTGATAATTATTTTCAGAATCACTTCTAGTAATGGGACAGCTGGGATTGGCTCCAGCCCCCCGCGACCCTGTGCAGGATAAGCAGTTGACGATGCATGGATGGATGGATGGACTTATGGTATTTCCTTTTGTGCTTTTATGTGTGCAGTGCCCTTAAAGACAGCCGCTTCCCCCCTATGACAAGGGATGAGCTGCCTCGCCTCTTCTGCTCAGTGTCTCTTCTCACCAACTTTGAAGACGTCGGTGATTACCTTGACTGGGAGGTAAGAGACATGCGCTGTCTTACTTTGGATACTTACGTTAGTACACTTGTATGTAGTACACTGTGTACACCAAGTACTTACTTGCATAGTGTGTAAATTTCGACTGGATAGTGGTATCTCACATCAAACACAGCCGTTATAACATTTGACCGCTTCTTTTTCCTTTTAATGGCGAATTGTAACCAAGGGGGTCATTATCGCCAACAGTTGACCGTGACTTTCACCTGCCAAAATATCTGGCGGCTTGTTTGCTCACTTGACTTCAATGTTATTAAAAGTTGATAAAAATTTGCATACTTTTACTTGTGTGTGTGTGTGTGTGTGTGCAATTGCAACTGCTGCAGCTTCTTCGGGCACCACGTTCACAAGTTTGAAAATAGGTTGGTGGTCCCTCCTCTTTCCACTATGTTGCCAAGATGGCGACTGTTGAGTGTAAGAATTGTCCAGCATTATACTCTGAACCTTTTGACAGTTACGAATGAACGCACTTACGCACTCAAAATACAGGTGCTGGTCATATAATTAGAATATCATCAAAAAGTTGATTTATTTCAGTAATTCCATTCAAAAACTGTAACTTGTATAATGTATACATTCATTCCACACAGACTGATATATTTCAAGTGTTCGTTCCTTTTAATTTTGATGATTATAACTGACAACTAATGAAAACCCCAAAATCAGTATCTCAGAAAATTAGAATATTGTGAAAAGGTTCAATATTGAAGACACCTGGTGCCACACTCTAATAGGCTAATTAACTCAAAACACCTGCAAAGGCCTTTAAATGGTCTCTCAGTCTAGTTCTATAGGCTACACAATCATGGGGAAGACTGCTGACTTGACAGCTGTCCAAAAGACGACCATTGACACCTTGCACAAGGAGGGCAAGACACAAAAGGTCATTGCTAAAGAGGCTGGCTGTTCACAGAGCTCTGTGTCCAAGCACATTAATAGAGAGGCGAAGGGAAGGAAAAGATGTGGTTGAAAAAAGTGTACAAGCAATAGGGATAACCGCACCCTGGAGAGGATTGTGAAACAAAACCCATTCAAAAATGTGGGGGAGATTCACAAAGAGTGGACTGCAGCTGGAGTCAGTGCTTCAAGAACCACCACGCACAGACGTATGCAAGACATGGGTTTCAGCTGTCGCATTCCTTGTGTCAAGCCACTCTTGAACAAGACACAGCGTCAGAAGCGTCTCGCCTGGGCTAAAGACAAAAAGGACTGGACTGCTGCTGAGTGGTCCAAAGTTATGTTCTCTGATGAAAGTAAATTTTGCATTTCCTTTGGAAATCAAGGTCCCAGAGTCTGGAGGAAGAGAGGAGAGGAACAGAATCCACGTTGCTTGAAGTCCAGTGTAAAGCTTCCACAGTCAGTGATGGTTTGCCATGTCATCTGCTGGTGTTGGTCCACTGTGTTTTCTGAGGTCCAAGGTCAACGCAGCCGTCTACCAGGAAGTTTTAGAGCACTTCATGCTTCCTGCTGCTGACCAACTTTATGGAGATGCAGATTTCATTTTCCAACAGGACTTGGCACCTGCACACAGTGCCAAAGCTACCAGTACCTGGTTTAAGGACCATGGTATCCCTGTTCTTAATTGGCCTGCAAACTCGCCTGACCATAACCCTATAGAAAATCTATGGGCTATTGTGAAGAGGAAGATGCAATACGCATCAGAGCAACCTGGGCTCTCATAACACCTGAGCAGTGCCACAGACTGATCGACTCCATGCCACGCCGCATGCTCATACTTTTCATGTTCATACTTTTCAGTTGGCCAACATTTCTAAAAATCCTTTTTTTTTTGTATTGGTATTGTAAGTAATATTCTAATTTTGGAGATACTGAATTTGGGATTTTCATTAGTTGTCAGTTTTAATCATCACAATTAAATGAAATAAACATTTGAAATATATCAGTCTGTGTGTAATGAATGAATATAATATCCAAGTTTCACTTTTTGAATGGAATTACTGAAATAAATCAACTTTTTGATGATATTCTAATAATATGACCAGCACCTGTAGCAAGTATGGAAGCGTGAACTGAGACACAGCAATGGTTTGCTAAAACATTTGCACTGAGAATAGTGGTACGTCACAGCTTAAATGCTCATTTATAGGTGTCTCCCTCGTTCTGCTATTAATACACACCAGCTCCTGCTCTGTTTTTGGGGTTGTTAATTACCTTCTAACAAGACTAAAACTATGATGGAGATTGAAGTCCTTCCCACGCTGTAACCTGTTTGAACAAGTGCAAAAACATTTCAACATTTCTTCATATTGAACAGCTTGTTCTTTTTACAACTTTAAGTTTGGTGGATAGAGAAATATATGGGGTGAAAATTACACTTTCTCTTTGTCGTGCCTGTTTTGAATTCCAGGTGGGTGTTCACGGTATTAGGATAGAGTTTTTCAATGAAAAAGGATCAAAGCGCACCGCCACCTACCTACCGGAGGTTGCAAAGGAGCAAGGTGAGATTATTATTATTTTTTTTTAGTTCCTCTAACAGTCCAGCTTTTCACTAGATGTTGCTAGATGTGGATATTCAGGAATGTGTAAAGAGAATTAACTCTCATTTTATTAAGGTTGGGACCACATTCAAACCATAGATTCCTTACTACGAAAGGGAGGTTACAAAGCTCCCATCACAAATGACTTCAGGAAGACCATTAAGTTAACCAGGTGAGATTACACTTACTGTATTAAATTACCTACAGACATGCTGATATATGAATATGTCACTGATGTACTCTTTGTTTGCCACATACTTTCATTTGGATCCATGCCCAAACATAAGACAAAATACTTACATGTTACCAGATGGGTCCAAAGTCTCCAGTTAATGTACATTACTATGTTAGAGTTTTGCCAGCCAAGCAGAATTAGCAGAGCTCAACCTTTTTTTCTTTTTTAGAGTATAAAGCTTACACCAATTCAGATATGGGATCTAGATCAGGGTTGTCCTCCTTTTGAGATACAGTATATCCTCTGCCACTCAAGTTATTCAAAGGAGAACTCCCAACAATTTTAAGTTTACAGGTCTTGAAGAGTGCAACAGGATATGTGAAAAAAGAGTTGTATAAAGAAATCTGAGGAATTTCCTCAAGTGATGTCACTTGAGTCAGCGTCTGCTGGGGATGAAGACTACAAGTTTGAAACTGAAAAAAATCTGGAGGCGTGGAGTTAGAAAGAAGTGAACTTACCAGACCTCTGAAGCCCACCCCTCATCTCTGCTGAGGCTAGCGGCTACATCAGCTGCTAGAAGCATAACTGATCCACATCTCCAAGTGAACTGTTGGCGGCCAAGTTGCATTCTTGGTAGGGCTGTGCGATATGACGATATCTATCGTTTGACGATAGAAAAATGTTCGTATACAATTATGCTCTATCGCTTATCATTGTGTCGCAAATTCCACACTTTGCCATAATATTTTGGTGAAGGACCGGTGATGTTAGCTTTACGTTGGAATTTGACATCTACCATACAACATAAAACAAATATCCAACTTGAAACTAACTTCACCACGGTCTGTTCACATGCCGGTGCTGCGGAGAAGAAATTGCATTAAATATAATGGACGAGCCACACAACACTATCCAGCAGTTTATCTGGATATAATTCAATTCAAATTAGCTTTATTGGCATGAATGTAATAACAACATTGCCAAAGCATCATATATACACAACATGAGAACAATCAGCCCCATACAGACATACATACATAGATATATATTGTTGTTATGATATGAAATGACCTATATCGGGATATGAATTTTTTGCCATATCGCACAGCCTTAATTGGTGGTAATGTAGGACCCCATTTTTGACCTGAAAGAAGAATGCATGGAATACAATAGACCATATTTTTTGTGTCTGTCCTTTGTGTGACAATGTGCAGTGCTAAATCAATGGAGTACTTTTCCAAGAAAAAATTATAAATATTTGTTGTTCTGACTGAGATTTGTTGTTCAATAGTAGATTTCTGAGAAGTCTAGAAATTGATTCATCTGTGTTCAACAGATTGTACACGGTCACAGTAGATGCCGTCTTGTGTTTCGGTGCAGACTGTGGCTGGTCATGTCAATTTTGTTTATATAGCCCAATATCACAAACCATAATTTGCTTTAAGGGATTTTACAGTCTGTACAGCATACCACCCTCTGATCATAACTTTCCTAACATGACCTGAGGATCCGCTAGCCTTTACCAAAACATCTTTTTTCCTTCTAAGGTACCGTAGCGAGAAGATGACAATGGGTTATGCAGAGTACATCGCTCACCGCCAGCACCATCACTACCAGAATGGCATTGGGCACCCTCTACCACCCTACAACCATTATTCCTGACAGCGAGCCGCATGACCAATCATTGGACCTCTCCGCGGACCTTTTCCCAGGAGAGCCTGCCCCCTCCTGGTCTAGCTATTTCTACTACTGTACCATTTTATGATGATAGTTTCCGTTGCCATGCTGGCCGTCTCCTAGACGTTGACATGGCAACGGGTGGCAACGAAGCATCATTTGATTATGGCAAGAAATCCATGTTTCTTTTTCTTTGCCCGTGGTTACGTTTTTGCAGCATATGTATATCTATATTATAACCCCCTTCATTCATATTTTTTGAAAATTAAAACAAATACTTTTATTAATCTTACGTATTTTCAGCAAACCTAATCAGGTGTTTGATTCTGTGGATGGAAGGAAGTCTCTTAAGGTGGGTTAGCCTCGTGCTTATATTGTTTAGGCTTTGCTACATTTTACATTTACTAAGAAAGTCTTTCTTTTTTCCTCTTATTTATCTTACTATCCAGACATGTATACCATGTAGCAAGGCAACTGCAGTTCTCAAAGGCTGTATCGTCTCTATTCCAATTCCGCTCTCTCAAAAAAAAGATTGACTGTTGAGGTTGTTTTAGCCTTGTAAACTCTTGTAGTGTTGTAGTTGGAACTATATATTGGGACTTGTATACTCCAAAGTATAGATAATAGGATTGTGACGTTTGACCAGGCTATGCTGGTAGTGTTTATTGTTTAAGCTCACAATCGTGTGTATTTCTGTGTGTGGATATAGTTGTTGGTTTGCCACCAGGAAAAAAAACAGCAGAGTCAAGTAGAAATTGGACTTTAACTAAAGATTCCCTACAGTGATTTTTTTGTTTTTTGGAAACCAGCCCCTAAGTATTTGGAGTGTTTTTGTGGTGGAACCTGGAAACCTTGTTTGGCTAAAACTAACAGCTGTGTTTCATCTTTTTGTTACATTTTTTTAAAAGATAATTGTGGAGGAAGCCATTTTGTCTGAGGATGATCATGACCGATTTGTTAATTATCGATGTAAAATGGGCTACAAGTGGGTCTGACTTCCCCACATTGGAGAGTGGGAGCAGATGTAACTATAGGTCCCTAGAGGGATACAAGAGTGTGCACGAACAATGCTTTCATTTAAATTTACTGTGTCTGTTGGTTTCTGAGTTTACTGGCAGGGAATCACTTGACAGGGACACGCTATAACTACTTAAAGCCATATTCTCTTTTTATTCCACACTTTGTAAGAGTAGACTCTTGTTTTACAAGTCAAACAAGGTGGTTTCAGTCATTAGTAGGATGTTTTCTATATTGCCTGCCCATGTCATTGTGGAAACTTTGTCTTGCCTTTTCATATCCTAGCTAACCATTGTCACTAATCAAAGTATGATGTATTAAAATTGTCATTTTGAATGAAGACGCACCACCTTGACGCACAAAGGAAGTGATCTAATTAACATGTTTGTGTCAGTTAGAAGTGCATGCCATTAGGCTATTTAGATTCAGTTGCAGTTATGCATCTAGTTGATTAGTTGTTGAAACCGCACTTCTGCACTGTTCTCCTGTAATAGTCTGCTGTTCTGTGAGATCCCGTTGATCTGTGTCCACAGCACAGGAAATGTTTAGATTTGTGGTCTGTTTTGTCAGCTGTTTGGCACTAGGATAGCACATACACAGTTGAATTAGATAGAGTTGTATCTCTGCATGGGGCTGGACGGCTTGCAGTTACGGTCTACAAATAACCAGGACTTTGTATGGACTAAAGAAGCCATTTGCCATCCAAATATTACTTGTTGTGAGTCACATCCACACACAGTAGGCTAGTTGGATTTACTTTACAGAATGTTTGAACTGTGATCCACTTGCTTTGGGTTCAGTCTTAGTTTTGCTAACTGGAATTTTTGAGAGGTTCTTGTTACTGGACCAACATCTTTCTTCGTAACAGCCTTTACTAACTGACAGGTTATTTTTCTTTATGCAAAACGTCAAGGGCTTTTGGCACTCCATCCACAGTAACCCGAAATGACCCAGATTTAAGTTGTGTTGCCTTAAATGAATGATTTAATAAATGATGGAGCAGTAGATGATGCCCTGAGTGTTCCTCTGTCCCATGGTTTGCTCTTTCCCAGTTCCATCTTCACACCACAGTGTAGGAAAGGGTCTCAGATGATGTTTTCCTCACTTGAATGTTATGGCTTTCTTTGAAATGTGGGGGCTCTTGTATGCCTGCAGTCTCCTGTTTGCTCACGTCTTACCCAGCTGCTGGTCCTCAATTCTTTCATTTTAGAAAGCCCCGTATAGACACATTCTCTTAAAATAATGTTGGGCACTGTGGTGTTGTTAGCCTAAATGTTTAAACCATGGGAAGACAATTTCATGCCTCGAGTAAAATGTACGCTTTTATGATAAATACACTACAACAAAAGCTTCAAAGAGGAACTGTCAGGCATGTATTTTCTGGTCCATTTAATACAGCACAACCTGAATTTTCCTGCTGCAAAACCAAATTGACCATGCTCTTTTACATATATATCTTTGTATACACATGCAATGTATTTTGTTGCATGTATGTATGAGTATGAGACCTATGGTTTTATCCATGATATGCTTGATCTATGGCTTAGACACTCTTATTAACCATTAAGAGATTTAAAAGACAAATATGGTGCTATCGGACCTCATATTGGGGTGGTCACAGCTCGTGACTGGTCATGCGGACTCATTGATCATATCATACTTAAAGATGCTACATGTAAGATTTTCTCTTTAGTATATTGCTGTAAAATGAGTTCTGACAGCACATTTTAATATTGAAGGATGTGACTGTCACTGATACAAACAGTAGCTCCAAGAACCTGTGCTTTCATCAAGTCCAACGGGGGAGATTTTGGGATCAATTCCCTATGGGAAAAACAGACCGATATTCTTACACACATAATGAAGAAGTCGTCCTTGCAGCAAACCCGTCATAGGGGCTATGGAATGTACTGTTAATGGCTGTTATTACAATTTAACAATGATATATTGAGAGAAAATCCTACATGTTACCTTTTACTATCCTTGATATATGCAGATCTGTTCAACAGGTGTTTTTTTTTTTTTTTTTCCTACCAGTGCAAGTCAACACCCCTGCAGGTTTGAAAGGACAAGAAGTCACATGTAGCCTCCTTCCCCTTGATTACTCCCCCACTCTATGGCCCGACCTCATGGCCTAGTTTGTCAAGGTATGATGTGTGTCGTTTGGTAGATGGTGGCAGTAGTAGTGGTCGTTGCCTCTCCTGGAAGATTGGATGCTGCTATTTCAGAGCACATCCTCTGTTTTCCTTTAGCTGCTGAATCGTTTGACCTCCGCTGAAAAGGCAAGGTTTGATTTATTGACTAGTAAAAAGGTCATCATGTTGAGACTTTCACAGCCTCTCAAACTATGTTGAAGGTAAGCATCTCCTATAATGGGATGCAGAGTTAATGTTTTTACGTAGAACACGCAGAAAATAGTCCTGCTTCTGTACTGATTAACTGTTTAAAGCATTGATACCTCATGGGATATGATGGAACGACGTGTAGTTTGTTGTAGCAGATTGTGTTTCAGTTCCATACCAGGGTTAGAGTTCAGCCTCAGCATTCCTTGTGTGATCGTTCTCAAATTTCGCGGAATGCTCAAGCTCATGTTACCTTCGTATGTTTGACTGAACCAAAGATGCCAGCGGCCATGCCCAAATGCTGCTCTTCAGGCCTGGCTTCCTGTCCTTCCAAAAGACACCCCTGCAATTGACAAAATGTTCTTTGTCTTCTTTTTTTGTGTGCGCGATTTCTCAACTGTCTTGACTTATTAAGCAATCCAATTTTTCAATGAATTTTCATTGTATCTATCTCTGAAGCCGTACATGGCATCAAGGATGGTTAAAATGGTTGCAAGTTGTTGTTACTTGTTTTGTTTATTATTATTATTGGTATTAGTATTATTAGAATTATTGCTATAATTTACAAAAATGAAAATCCCATGGTGTGCCTCCTAGCTTTATGGGTTTATAAATGTTTTTCCCTAAAGACCAGCAGTTATACTTTGTATAAAAGATGGATTTTTCCTTATTTTTTATGCCATTAAAGATGAAAAAGCCTGTTTTCTTTACTCTGGACCCAGTAGCTGCACTGGTATACAATCGCACTGATAGAAGAATAAAAAAAAAAAAAAAAGAATCGATAATAATAATGACAAATGAAATAAGAACTACAATAAACTTGTGTTTGAAACTTTTATTAAAAAAAATTTAAAAGAAAATAAAAAAAGAAAATGACTGTTTTTGTACATCAAAATAAATTCTTTTCAAAATAATATTTTGGATCTAGTTTCAAAATTATTTTAGTGGTTTTCTATGTTCTGAATTTTTCAGACACTGACTTCCAAGACGTGTCGCTGTACAAAATGACTTTTTTCTGTTGCAGTGGCCTGATGGGCTGGGAGGGTTGCCTGGTGTAACTCCTCATACCAACTTTTATTTCTTTTTCTTTAAATTTTTGGATCTTTTTTTCTCTGCTTTAGTAAATTGAAAAATGTTGATGGAATAATATGAACTGGGAACTTAAAATCCATCCCCTGTAGAGCTAGACCCTTCATCCTTTCCTATTGAATTGCTGTTAGTGTGATGCGACTTGAAATGGGCATTTATAATGATAGTATGACCCCCAAAAGAAAAAACAAAAGAAAAAGAAACTAGCAAAAGAAATGTGTGGGGAGGGTTGAAAGAATATATATATATATAGATGGGTTATCTGAGTATGTAAGCAATGGCTGTGAAGATAATGTAGTTTTAAACATTGTTATTACCTTTTAAAATCATTTATTCAATAAAAAATACAAAATCAATTGAAAAGAGAACATGTGTCATTCTATTTTCTTTCAGCACATACATCCACTGATACAGATTACATTGCATATATCATTTACATTTTTTTAAAAAGCCTCTTATTTTGCCATTTGATATTGTGAGATATTGTGCATAGTGAGTGGGTTACATTCAGTTCCAGAGAACATCAACACTAAATGTTAAATTCATGAGTTATTGGTCCAACTTGACAAGAATTGTATGGTTAAGTTATTTTGTCAGTTACAGATCACACTTCCTTTTTTTTTTTACTTAAACCTGTCCTGCCCAGCAGCCTGGTATAGAGTATGATGAGCTGGATACCATATTGTGCCAGACAGATTTACTTTAACAAGAGAGTATTAATATACTCCTTTGTCTGTTTTATTATTTATTTAATTATGTATTGATTTGTCACTGGGCCGGACAGGGGGGCAGACACGAGGATAGGGGGGCACAAACAGGCAGCACAGAGAAAGGACAACACCTGTAAGAGAAGGGGGATGGAAGGTGGGGACAACAGGGGAAAGCAGCGGGAAACACCAATTGCAGAAAGCAACGAAACCTGCAATAGAACAGAGAGGGGGGAGATCACACTTTCTTGATTAATGTCCATATTCTGTGTCAACATTTTGTATCCCGTTAGACAACATTTCAGTTGCACTGTATGGCCTCAAATGATAGAATGATTGGTAACATATGTAAACACAGTGACCGTAACCATGTGAATATCACCCTTGGATCAGGAACGTTATATCGAATTAATCACCTGTGGGTGTGATGTCACCCGCTGCACACTATATGTATGTAAACATTTGTTTTATTTCATTTCAGTGAATCTGTAACCGTGTGACAACAGTATACCAGATCAGTCACAAGGAGAGTGACTTGACACCACCTACAGGTCAAAAGCAGTACAGAGGCAGACAAGCAACATCTTAGTAAAACATAACCCAGTCATTTGAGTTGAAGCACTTTATTGCCAGCAACTGTAAGGTAAACAAAAGGAGTCGGTCTCTCCAGGCTAATGGTAAAAAGGGAAAAAATAAACTGGTGAATGAGCCCATGCTCCTAAAATCGAATGTGAACAAAAAAGGGCCCAGACAGAGAACAGAAACAAACCTCAAGCATCTGCTGTGGCCCCAAGGACAGATGAGGGGATAGTGGATGAAGCCAGGTTCAACCATTAAAAGCTGGTGAAAGTTGGTGAGTATGTCCAGCCCCGAAACAGACGCCCATGAAGTGGCCATTCCCCTGGGGGGGCTTTAATTTTCTGCAATTTCTTTGCGCCCATTTATTGAGGAAATGTCTCAGGTGACAATTCAAAATAAGAGGAATATAGCATTTTCTGCACCAATTTATGGTGGAAATGTCTTTACTTTTAGAAAGGGAAGGACAAAATTTAGGTGGCAGGTGACAATTCAGAATATAAAAATATAATAGAATGTAATGCAGTAATCAGTAACTTATTATTTATGTTTTTTAGCTTATATCTATATATCGGTTATTTACGAGCATTTGGGGAATTATTATTTTTTTGGATCACAACACAAGAAACAGCTGGAACAGAGGGGGAGGGAGTGGGTGCTGTAAGAGATGTGATTGGGCCATCCCAGTATAGGCCTATGCTTTATGGGCCGATCGTTGGCCCATTTTTTAAAAACAGTTAGGCCTATATAAGTAAATAATTTGACTTGTAGCCTACTCAATGAGAGGAGCACACTGCTGTTCATCAGAGGAAGAAAACCGAAACTGAAAACACTTGTGATCAGACAGGAATATCACCATAATTCCACACTAATGTTCACTTCAGCACCTCTGATAAAGTTTAGCTCACATCTGCTTTAGAGGGAATGAAGCATCCTGGAGCAGAGAGACAGTCAAACAGAGCAAAGTGTCTCTGAGCGAGAGGGAGAGAGACAACAGGAGGACAGGTGTCTGTGTCACAGTCAGGTGTGTCGTGATATTCTCTCACTACTTTGCGGCGACTGTTAACCGTTTGTGTAGCTATACACTGACTAGACACTGACCAACAACATTTATATTTAAATGTATTGATTACAATTTTGCTAGGGACAATTCAGAAGTCGCGGATAAGTCCTGAAGCTGTGAGCAATGCGCTCTCTCTCTCTCTCCTCTCGTGCTCATTCTAAACGCAGGCGGGCTGAGTAATGGTAAACAAAATGTAGCACTATTATTAATAGCCACCGCTCTTTGAAGACCTGCGAGACAGACTGCATCATGAAGATTATTGCATATTAGCCTGGAAATTTTTTTTGTTGCTGTTGTTGAGTTACATTCCGGGCTACAGTCAAAACACTACTGAAAAATGATCTGGCAACGCAGATGCAGAGGGCCACACAGGGCACAAGTTGTGAAGCCTCTCAGCCTCTGCAGAAAGGCACCAAAGGCCTTGAGACAAAATTCCTTGCCAGGACCTTTGGCTGAAAAGCCAGGTTTGGTAGAAGGCAGACAGTCCTGTCCGCATCCCCAAACCTGAGACATGCTATATCTGCAGAGAGAGCGATGTAGTAACAGCCAAGAGGACAACATCAACAGAGTAGCCGATGGTCAAGACAGTGACTCAATAAGGGGCACACAAAGAGCTCTGAGAACCACCTGGTGGTCCCAGGAGGGTAGTAGGAACCTCCAGGATGGTCTACTCCGCCTCAACCCTCTTACAAATTGTGCAGCCAGAGGATGCGCTACTGGGGACACACCATCACTTTTTCCATGAACAGTCGAGACTGCTGATAGTAGACTCTGCCTGACCCAGGGCAAAGAGGTGCTGGAGGAAGGACAGAATTACAGAGATGTTACAAGCTAAGGGATCTCCCCCCTTAGCACAGCACCAGTCACTAAACACCCTCCACTTGCTACTGTACTGCAGCCAAGTGAAGGGGACCTGCGAAGCTTACAAGGTGTCTATAACCTCTCCATCTAGGCCAAGGGTGTGTAAACCGTTCAAGGGCCATACAGTACATGAAAGTTCAGGGTCTCTGGGTGCCGTATCCTATCCCGCACCTGGGATGGCATATCTTGTCTGACTGGAAGATACCACAGGTGGCCCACAATGGCCTTTGTGGCCAATTTGGCTCCACCAAGAGTACCCAAGCACACAGCAGCCTCACTATCCTGAGGAAAACTGGCAGGAGGAATGCCTTCTCGGATGGCCGGTGCTTGCCTCCACCACGTGAGGACCCTGAGGTCTCCATGGGACAGGGTAAGTGTTTTGGACATGTCTCCAGGCAGGTAGACCGTTTGGCGTCCAAACCAAAGCTGGAGCAGGTGTGTGCAGGCCCAGAGGCACAACCTGGGCAGTTGCCATGAAGAGGCCTAACATCCATTGGTACTACACATACTTGTCAACTCTTCCCGGGATTCTCCTGTATTTTACCATTCTCTCCAAGTATCCTTCTGTTTAAATATTTTCCTGCAAATCTCCCAAATTTTTTACCTTTCTAAAAAACTAAACCTGCTGGGCATATATGAAATGTTTGCTACATTCCCCTCCGGTTAAGCAGGTGGCAATATGTAGAACATTAGCTGTAACAGTGACGGGAAGTCAACAGCACTATGCAATAAAAGACCAAGAGCAGCAGTGCAAGGGGACCAGGACGGATAATGCAACAGCATATTTCACTCGCATATGCCCCTAAAAATAGATCCGTGGGAACCTGAAAAATGATTGACGATGTGCGAGTAAAGACTACAATCTACAGTAATCATTCTGCATGAATGGTTATGATTATTGAAAAGTTTGTATTTAGCATTACTAAATTAGAGACCAATGCAGACTGTGATGCACTCTGTGATTGCCTTCCTTCTCTTTAGGGTCAAGCAAGTCTTTGTGATGACTGAATCCAGAAATACTGGCTGAGGCCAGCCGACTCTTTTCTGCATCCAAACAAAGCCCGAGAGCAGCCAGATGTGGCACCACTGTGGCAACACAGTTGTCCGGATAGTTGAACACCCAAATGCCCTTCCGCCGCAGAGGAATAAGGGCATCATCCATGCATTTTTGGGAATGTACATGGTGATAGAGACAGACCAAAAAGGAAATCTAAAGGAACTGCCTGTGTCCTGGACTGGGAAGGTGAAAATAGGCATCTCGGAGGTCCATTGTTGTGAACCAATCGCCTACCCTTATGGCTTGAAACAAAGCCCCCCAACCTGAGCATCTGAAAGGGAAGCACCTTGAGCTATCTGTTCAGCTGCCTCAAATCCAGAATCGGATCCCCCGGTCCATTTCAGGACGAATGAAGTAGCTGGAATAAAACCCCTGTCTTACTTTCTCTTTAGTACCATTTCCCAGTTAGGCAAAATCTTGTTGGCCAGAATGGCAGAGCGGGTTGGAGATAAGGAGACAGACTTTTAACTGCAGGCGGTAGTCAGTCAGTGCACTCCCAAGAGTGCTGGCGGAAACGCTGGCTGCCCACACCTGCTGCGGGGGAAACCCTTGCCTCAGAACTCTGGGAGGAGCTCTGCTCTGCAAAATGAGGCCTCTGGAGACTTCCACGCCTCTATAGAGGTCCGTGAACCACAGGCCTCAACTGTCCAGGCTTAGTGGATGGACCATGTGCACAGTCTGACTTTCTGGAACTCATTCACAGGATGAAGGCACTTCTTATTTGGGTGGTGGGCATCTCTACTGCCTGCTAGTGGAGCGCCCACCTTCATCACACCATCCAGGCTGTGCTCTGCAGCACCATTTAGGATACTGAGTGCAGAGCTGGGTGCAGTTGCCAGGTTACCTGAGGCAGCAAGGACATACAGTATATGGATGAATATATGGAGGAGCCAGGTGTCCAAAGGAGGTGGTGATTTGCAGCCATGCATTCAATGGTCTTACGCATATCCTCCAACTGTGTAAGTCCACCCTTGGATCACAGATCTGGTGCTGCTCAGCCCACTTTTGCTTATTACTGAGCTTCTTCTCTCCAGCTGAATTTGGGGGAACTGGACCCCGGCCATATAGCATACCATCCTCCAGGTCTCTGCCCCTCTTATCACTCCCCTTCTTAGATGCCCTACTGCAGTCGTGGCAGGGGAAAACACGTGTCTCTCACTAATATCAGGAGAGTGAAAATATGAGAAACACATGCAGCAATTACACAGTGCATAAAAACATTGTAAATTACGCAAATTATAATAAAATGAGCGGCCCAGCTCTTAGATCAAAAAAGATAAAAGTGCTGTGTCAAAACAAATAGAGAAAAACAAAGTAAACTCAGAATTATCTCCCAATGTAAATATAATAACACTGCAGAAGCATTGGTGAGAACAGTGCTGCAGGATGTAGAGTGCCCAACACCTACTAAGTTACCAAAGCAGACAACTGGCAGCTCTACACGAAAATAAAGGCTCCAAGCAAAATGCACTCCGGCAGAGTGCCGGAGAGTTGCGCAAAGTTGAAAATGCTCACCATACACTCATACCTAGTCAGTATGTTACCTTTTTCTTGTCTCTGCAACAAAACAG
>NW_024042978.1:0-2000 GCF_014851395.1 Micropterus salmoides | reverse complement strand
TCACAAATACAGCAGCACAGTATTAATACTACATCAGCCTTCATCAATACTTCATCCTCCTTCATCAATACTGAATCAAAACTTCAACTCCGACACATAAATGCTGCATCAATAACTACAATATTGTATAAAAACTGCATCATTACCAACACCTCCTGCATTAATAATAAATAAATACCATAAAACACATCAATGCTTCATCAATACTTAATATTCACCAGCCTGCTGCGAAGAAGAACAAGATATTAAGTGAAGTCTCAGGCTGATGAGGCCTTGAGTTGTAAATAATAGTGACTCACTGAGGATTTCTATAATATGTTTTCAGCAGTCTGAAGAAAGAACATGTTCGCAGGTGACGAGAATCTGCTCATGAAATGGAAAAACTTTTGATCAATCAGTTTGAGTCTGATCAATCACCTCCGACCACCTCGTCTGTCTACTAAGAGTTCTTGCTGGTTCCGCTGTTGTTTGTCTCTGTTCTCATTACACTGGTTCTCTGTTGGATATTCTGACCTCCCAAAACAACATACGTGTGTTAACGTGTCCTGAAGAAGATATCGACTGTGATGCGGTGAGAATCTGTGGCCCCACAGACAGGAACGTCCGCCTGTCTCCCGTCTTTCCGTCTCTCTTCTCTGCACCACGTCCTGCTCGGTCACCACAGCACACACAGTAAAAGGTTAAGCGTGAATCCTGCCCAGTCTCTTGTAATGTGTTAACTTTCTACTGTTGGAGTTGACGTGTGTCGTCCAAACCTGAGCCAAAGTTTACATCAGATCAGTTATACGGCAACATGGCTAAACATTTTGAGGACGTGTCATTCTGATGCACCGACATTTCATTGACATTTGATTTACTTAATAAGGATTTTTAGCAGTTTGTGCGATCTGCTTCTGTTTAGAAACATGACTGAGGAAATATCACATAATATCACTGTCACCAGTGATATTAAAATTCACTGATCTCAAGTCTAAAATTTGCGCTGATGTGATCAGTGTTTAGAATCATAATGAATTCTGAGTAATAACAACAATCCTGAACATTTAAGACGTTTGGCAATAAAAAAATAAAAAATAAAAAATAATAATAATAATAATAAGACGTTTGGCAATGAGCCCAGGGAGCAGTTAGGGGTTCAGGGCGCTGCTCAGAGGCCCCTTCAGCAATGGTCTTTGCTGGACTCAAACCGCCGACCCTCCCTCAATCCAGACACAGCGACTGACAGAAATCCAAAACAGAGAGAACTGAAGGAACAGGCAGACCAGCGAGGCTGTGCAGGGAGTAAAACAAAACCTCGCTCCCTGACGTCTTAAGAGACGCACTGGAGACAGACGCTAACAGCCGCGGCTTTTAGCTTCCTCATCAGCGTGTCCGCCTCCCGAAGTCACCGGTTCCAGTCTGGACCGTTCAGTCCAACTCGGAGCCGGTTACACAAACAAAGTAACGAGAGCAGGGAGTATATGTACACAATCAGGTGAGACACATCAGGCAATCAGGACAGACAGGAAAGAAAGCAAGACAAGGACAACAGAGACAGACCGCCTTCAAAATAAAACAGGAAATACAACAAAGTTTGGACCTCTGTCTTATATTAGTGAGCCTTTTGTCACTTTTGTGTTCTGAGTATTAAACGTTAAAGTTTAAACCCTGAATTGTGCGAGACCACACAAAGCTTTTAAATCCATGAAGACAAATTCACATAAAAACACATAAATGCTTTTGACTAATGTGATTCAGCAACAAAGTCTCTTCACTTTGTTCCACAGGGTTGGAACTAAAATCTTTTAACAAAATTCAGTTATCAGACTTTATAGGTTTTAAAGTGTTAAAGTTTTCCTTAGTCACTTTGGTACATTTCTGGACTCATCCTTAACATTTGCAAAACAGGAAGTCCTTAGTCCCTCCAAAATAAATCTTTATGTCAGTGAAACGTCGCTGCACCAGAATGAAACGTTCTCAAAATGTTTTGCCTTGTTGTCATATAACAAACAGTCCTCAGG
>NW_024042977.1:0-25000 GCF_014851395.1 Micropterus salmoides | reverse complement strand
ACTAATTGCAGATGCTGTGTTCCTGGTCTGTTTAGTTCTAACTGCAAGTGCTATTACAGGATCTAATACAGAAGGCAGTCGTCACTAAGCGGAGCTCTTTATTCTGATTATTTAGTTAAGCTATATAATAAGTATATAATCTGTTTTTTTTTATCCAGTTGTTGTTTCTGCAGTGCGTTTCATATTTTTTCTGAATTTTGAAGCTGTTATTTTATTATTGATGAGAGCATTTCTTCTAACCAGCTTCCTTTTTATATACACAGTTCATTCACAACATCCCCAAATAGAGCCAAGTCACCTAATCTTTTTTTAAATTAAAGTACCGTAAAGTAGCGCGACATACTGTTCATACACATAATGCAACACACTACCTAGCCTATTATTTATCTTAGCATGCATGACACTTGCTATGAATGTTACATATAATGATGTTTATTATCCTATTTACAGAGAGTTTGGAGGCAATCATGTGTTTTGTACGTTTTTATGCATGTGCTTTATATAAATATATTTCTTATTATTCTTACTGTAATCATTTTAAAGGAGTTTGTGTTTAATAAACGTTTAAATACACCTGGCAAGTAGTAATTTCTAGTTATGTGTCTGGTGTGGATTGTTTCATGGTATGACTGTAAAACTAAACCTCGATGCCTTTACTGGATGTGTTTGTATTTCTATTAGCCTAACATGTTAATTTAACTCCAGATTTGTGTTGTAAATGTAGTATGTTAGGTTGCATACTGCAGCATACATACTATCATACTGTAGTTTAAGTATACTGTTATAAAATGTTTTTTTGGTATATGCGAATACTAAATCAAACCAATGAAGAAATTACTTAATTTAATTTAGTGGATTGGATGTAGTACTAACCTCAACATAATTATCACACAATCACATGTACTGGTATACATATTTCATTATACATTTGAAAGCTTGTAGATCAGCCCTTGAACAACATTTTAGGCTCTAGGTGTTTCCAGGAGATGGAGTGTCTCTCTTTGTAACAATAAAATGAACTAAAGTCAAGCCTAAAAGCTTAGTTTTTGAGTACTCATGAATGACCTGAACTCCACCCTTGAGGGGAAAAGGGTACTTTTTAGAAAAAAGTTACAGGTACTTTACATAAAATGGGTGGATACAATCAATCATCAATAGCTGGAAAAGGTCAGTAAAATGAACTCGGCACTCTCAGTTGACACATGATAAAGGGGAGTGGTTATGACAAAGGAAGTTAGGGGAAATACCAGAAAATACCAGATACTTAACTAAGCCATTGAAATAATGCCTTCACATGACTCGGGGTCCGACTTCAACAAGTCCTATGTAAGTGTCTTGTCTTGTTAGACTATTCCTTGTATCGTTTTTTTTTAACTTTATTAATCTTAAAAAAAGTCATTTTTGACAGAATATTACTGTTGTTTCAATAGTTAAGAGAATTTCATATGTAGTTTATTATCAGTGGCTCTGTTTGTATTACATTGACAATATCTATTTACATCTTATTTTCATTTAACATTGGTGCCCTCGAATACAGGTAGGCTATACACGTGTGTTAGGGTAATATTTGTATGCAATTATAATCTGATCATCTGTGTTTAAACACACAAATTGCAGTTTTACAGCTTTGTGTAGTTTGCTGGAGTTGTTTAATGTGATTTAACACAACAAATTGAGGTTTTCCTTTATTCTTATCGATGTGGACGTTTGGTAACAAGATAACGTTAATTCGTTGCTCACAGAAGACAAATCTGAATACCTGAATATAACGTAGATATATATAATGAAGATCGTAACACATGTTTCGTTATAAAAAACACACTCTTGTTCATTAAATTTAAAGTTAGACAGGTCCACAATAAGGTGGTTTACTGTTGGTCTTCTTTTTCTATTCATAAAGATAGCTTCCGAGTTGTGTTTGCAGTTTTTGTTTTTTACCTCCTGACTTAGTTTCCCAGTAACGTTAAATGATGCAATAACAAAAGTATTAAAGCCACCTAACCTGCTGATTCTGACTTATATAAACCAGTAACCAGCAGGGCTCTAAGACTCCAGGACAGGGACTGAGAATACCCGAGGGACTTACCTGAGGGATTTCTAACCTGTGTGTCAATGTTTCTGCGATGTTTTCGTTTCAGTGATAACCGGAAGCAGCAGGGGCGGCGGTGTGTCCCTGACGAGAGGCTTCCAGGATACTGGGACTTTCCGTAACGTTACCGACTGAATAGTGAAACAGTGAGTGTGTCACACACCAGTGGAAAGGATAAGTTGCTGTGCTGCCTTCATGTAATGTCTCGCATGTTTGTTTACTCATACTAGACAGCTAATATATTGTCTCCGGGCTGCCTCACAGATCAGCGAGCTCGACAGTTATTAGCTTTAGCAGGCTTGCTTGCACTAGCAAGCTAATGTCCTCTGATCAACTGGTTTCTGTGGGGTGTTGATTGTCATGTCAGTCGGCGATTTCTAGCTAGCTGTGTGTTTTATTGAATGCTTGACAGCTGAAACCAATTTAAAATCAATACTGTTCACTTATAAATATAAAACGACATAGCTAACGTTAGCTCATGAACACAATAAGAGCTAAAACAGGAAGTCCCTGGTAGAACAGGAAAGTACCTTCACTGTCGGGGAAACAGTGCCAGTGATTTATAACATATTAGCTGTTTTTCCGCTGAAAGATGTTTAATTCACTAGCTGGTCATGTGTTTACCATCTTTAGTCCCGAAAGGTTTAACTAAGATCAACTTGATTGGGAGTTTTGTTAAAGCGGCGATTTTCCTCATAAAAGTCAGTTTACTTGTTAAGAGGAATAAGTTAACGTAACGTTACTGTCATTAGTTAGCCTGTGAAAATAGGTCTATGATGTTGTCTGTCTTTCTGGAAAAGTTTTATGAAGTCTTAGCAAATAACCCTGATGGTCATCGGGGAGATTTGCATTAAAAACAGTTTGCATAAAGTTTGAAAGAAGTGGGCATTCACCAGGTAACTTATTATTATTATTATAAACACATTAATGCTTGCGTTAATGATAGATTTAGTGTATATAGGCTTAGCTTTTGAACTGTTTGTGAGACAAAACAAGCAACTTTGTGGACTCCGGGAAATTGTGAAGACCATTTTTCACTACTTGAATATAATCAATATTTTAATACTAGAAAAAAATATTTTTACTGGTATGAACAGTAAGTTGTTTGTTGAAGTATGAACTGTAATAATTAAACAGTGAATGATTGCAAAATGATCCTCTTTCCAATAATATCACTTTAATTATGTTAACATATTCTGCATTGAAGTTAGATTTTATTTAATAGCAAAACAAATTCTCTGTCTTTTTGTTTTGGCACTGTGTTAAAACCTTAAGACATTTATCTTCAGAGAAAAACTCACATCCTGGAATCTTTTCCGGGTCTTTATATATTTATCATTCTTGGTTGGAATAAATTAAGTTGTATAGATTTGAACATTGCTGATTGTAATCATGAACTTGACTTAATAGCGAAATTGGAACATATACAGACGGTGGCTTAAAGAGGTTAAAATCCTCCATGAAGGATTTCTACATGAACATAAATCAACATTGTTTCTTTCTTTCCACAGGTCCTGCTATCATTAAACTAAAGAGGGGTGTGCATTATCCTTACCAAAGGAGGATAACATTTTTCTTATTGGGTTTTTACTATTCAATCATGAACACTTAGACTCCTACAAAAGGGATGTTCGAGATGGGGGGAGGGGTTTGAGAGCACGTATCCCTTGGTCTGTGTGTGTGTGTGTGTGTGTGTGTGTGTGTGTGTGTGTGTGCTCGAGGCATTTGTTTAATTTAAAATGTACATACACATAATCACATACCGTATGTTAAAATTGGTATGGTTAGATCATGTATTAGACATGTCTGTGCTAAATGTACAAGATGATCAAGTGTATACTGATCCTGGGTGATCAGACCACAGTGTAACATAATGATTATTGATTTGAGGATGCATTTTAATTACGCCGTTAAGTTCATCCTTTTTTACTGTACAGGATGTGTTTTGTTGGGACATATATCCCCTGGGACTGTAACTGAAAAGGAAATATTGAAGTTTCAGAGGTTACTCTACAAGGTACAGGTAAAATTGATCCAGGTGCAGGTTATATGCAGGGAATAGGATGTTTGACGAAAATAAATGACAAATGTGTCAGATACCTCGTGCAGATTGTATCCAATATTGTGTGATGATAGTGGTTGCTGGACTAGTAGGTTTTTTTTCTGCACTCTCTTGGTTTCAAAACTTAGCCAATCATCACTTTCTTTTTCTCTCTCTTGTCTTTTGATTTGAGTAAGAACCCCCCCAGTCCCCGATCGTCTATTTCACTATTTTCTGTCTCAGTGTGAGTGAATGTGTCTGTGTGAGAGAGAACACGACCTTGGGTTTTCTCAAACCTCTCTCCCTTTGAAGGACATCTCTTTTGCCTTAAAGTGCTCCACTTAAATACAAAAATGGAAACTCTTGTTCAACTCAAAAACAACCAATTTCTGATGGGGTTGTGTCGCAGCGGCCCTCCACCTGACCTTCAGTATGATAACACCTCAGGTACCAATCTCTCTTGTTCTTTCCACTTCATCAGATATATAATTAAGATTTGTTCACATTTCTTTTCGTGTCTAACCTCCTGATGTGTTCTAATCTAAGGAAATGTGTCGTTTTCATCCCCAGAGCTCTTCCGCATCTCTACATTTGCCCGATTCCCACCTTCGGGAGTAACAGAGCGAAGTCTGGCGAGGGCAGGTTGGTTCTACACCGGCGTGGGCGACCGCGTGCAGTGTTTCAGGTGTAATGTGACCGCAGAGGGCTGGCAGGCCGGAGACTGCCCAACAGAGAAACACAGGCAGCTCTCACCTTCCTGTTCCTTCATCCAGAGCCTCCCATCTACAGCCAATCTGCTGTCCTCCTCTCACTCTGCCTTCTCCCCACTCCGCATTGCTCCAGCCATACCAGTAAGATCAAAAGTTTCTTTGAAAAAAAAAAATAAGATACAGAATTTATAGAAGAACATTTCCGCTACATCTTGGTTAGAACACCTAATGAAATTGTTTTTTTTGTCTTCTAGATTTCTGGTCCAGGCCCAGCCGTTCCTAACCCGACAGTAAGCCAAGGTGAAGATCCAGTCGGCTACCTAAATATGGGCTTCTCTGCTCCACCCCCCTCCAGCCCGCTTAGCTCTCGTGGTGTAGAGGACATGTCCCACCAGAGACCAACATGCCACAACCCCAGCATGCGCAGAGAGCAGGACCGCCTGGACTCCTTCCACCCCTGGACGCTCTCCATCATAACTCCTGCTGAGCTCGCCAAGGCGGGTTTCTACTACCTGGGCCAGGGCGACCGAGTGGCCTGCTTCAGCTGTGGAGGACAGGTGTGTAGCATTATTTTAGAGTTTCCATCAATTTAAGGAGATTGATTATCTTCTTTTCTCTCTGTTCATTTTGCTCTTCTTGTTCATGGTATAACTATTTTGTATCAGTAACTTAACCTGTTACTATACATTTGTTTGCTTTGTTTATATCTGACCTATTCTGCATTAGGAACCTTGTTAACAGGTATTGATAGGAGAACACAAAGAGGGTTTATTATACAATGACTCACTGACAGAAGTGGACAGCAGGCTACAATACATCCACCTTAAAACGACAGGTAGAACCATTCAGGTATGACAGTGTGTGTCAAGTTGTGACAGAAGTTTTTGTTTGTGTATACAGTTGAGTAACTGGGAGCCAGGTGACAGAGCCGTATCCGAACATCAGAGGCATTATCCAAACTGTCGTTTTGTGAGGGGGGACAGAGCTGACAACGTGTCGCTGGCCGGAGCTGCGTCTGGAGGAGTAACTTCTCAACTGCCCACAGGGGCCCCAGTGCTCAGTAATGTGTCCAACCCTGCCATGCACCAGAGCGACGAGCGGCTGCTCACTTTTGTCAACTGGCCGTCACGTATCCCTGTCCGGCCTGACCAGCTGGCTAAAGCTGGCTTCTACTACGTAGGTAAGGACAATATCAAAGAAACTCAGTTACTCAGTAACAGTGAGAAGGAGGTTAAATAAGGGTTAAATAAATCAAAATATATTTAAGTTAGTGTTGTAAATCAAGCTTTGATTTTATTAAAATGCACATTATAATTATATTTTGGTCAACTTTCTATGAAGCCCATTAAAAAATAAGCTAATTCTAATTAGATTTATCTTTTTATAGTAAATACTTGAGGATAGAGGGTCATTATTTTCTTTTCTAAAACAAAATTGGTTCTAAAATGTAAATCTTAAAGCTGTTATGTAAAATGTCCTGAAAGTCTTCAACAGAATTTGCTCATAATGTGCAGATGAAAGGTTGAAGTCATTTCTTGTCCCTTCCATGCAACAGTAAGAGTATTTCCCTCCCTGATTGGGGTTGTCCACTGCAGAGTGGTATTTGTCCAGTTCCTTTAAATTTGAGCTGGAAAGTCCTGATAGAAATCTCTTTAGGGACACCTGTTTATAAACACGAGCCAATGATCTCATGTCAATGCTAAATATAGCATTCAGTTGTGATCAGTTTGCTACTAAAGTATTCCAGCAGTAGAGGAAATGAGAGATGAGAAACCAATGTGTATTCAAATTGTTTTCAGTCATCTTTATGACTTTTCTTTCCCTAAAACCCCTGAAAACCATGTGTCGCACTGAAAGCCCTTTCTTTGCCCTCAAGGTCGTAACGATGATGTCAAGTGTTTCTGCTGCGATGGAGGCCTGCGATGCTGGGAGTCTGGAGACGATCCCTGGGTGGAACATGCTAAATGGTTTCCTCGGTAAATCCAGCTGTTTACATTTTTAATAATATAATAATTTGATGTCAGAATGTGTTGACCAGAGCTCTTTGTACTGTAGAGAAAGACCGCCAAGACAAATATTCTGATTGTCTATTTACCTGTGTAGAAGATAGTTTATGAATGTTTGCATGCATGTTCCTCTGGTTAATGGCAGGTGTGAATACTTGCTCCAGGAGAAGGGACAGGAGTTTGTTCACCAGATCCAGGCTCGCTTCCCTCGGCTGTTTGAGCAGGTGAGCAGAGAGTGAGAGTAAACATCAGTACTTGGTTCAAACATTTGGCACAGAGCAATTCATTTAATAAAAAAAAAAAAAAAAGCACATTTTTCTTTTTTCTCCCCAAAAGCTTTTAACGAATGGAGACGGCAGCTCCAGAGAGTTTGTGGATCCACCTGGTGAGTTTAAAACAATGTAAAAGTAAAGTTTTTCGGCCATTGGGAGGTACAAACAAATTGTACTGTTTCTCAAATAGTTTTCTGTATACAGTAAACTATTTGAGCTGTGACTTTCTTATGTTGGCCAGACTTTTTGTTGTGTTCTTGTCTAAATGGAGCGTACTGAAATTGAATTAAACAAGATAAAGGGTTTAAAGAGTGCCGGACAGACTCATGTCATCACCCAGCCTTGAGTGTCTCCTCTCTCTTCCTCTCAGTGGTTCACCTCGGTCCAGGAGAGGAGCGATCTGAGGATGCTGTCATGATGAACACCCCCGTGATTAAGTCCGCATTAGAGATGGGCTTTGATCGCAGTCTAGTCAAGCAGACCGTCCAGAGCAAGATCCTGACCAGCGGAGAGAACTACAGGACAGTCCAGGAGCTGGTTTCAGACCTGCTGAGTGCCGAGGATCAGAAAAGGGAAGAGGAGCGAGAGATGATGGCAGAGGCGATGGCGTCAGGTACAGCTGGCAGGGAAAAAAAGGTTGTCTCTGCAATGTGTTGTGAGCAGCCCTGAATTCCAATGTTGTACCATCGGCTGCTCTCAGCCCAGTGAACATTTGAAGACAATAAATTCCATTTGTATCTCTTTTATTTCAGATGGCTTCACCTTTGTAAAGAGACACCAGGCAGCGTTGATCCAACGTCTGAAGAGTGTTGAGCCAGTGTTGGAGCATTTAAGAGAGCAAAATGTGTTATGTAAGTTTCTCTCAGGCTTGAATAGCTGGGTCTTTTGAAGTGTTTTGTAACTCCACTAGTTGAAATAGGGTACTTTGGGGGTACAGGAATGAGACTCAACTATTTCTGACCAAAACTAAAAATTTAAGAAGATTCAACATTTTAGTAAATAAGAGCATTTTTCATAATGCAGCGACTACAATGAGGTAACTAAATGTGGATTTCCAGAATTAGTGGATCTGGGGTTTGTTGCATTAAATGAAGTAATGTCAAGAGTTTTCCCTTGAGCCCGTTGGGGCTGCAGTTAATGGGGAATAACTGTATATGGTTGTTTCAACAAGCAGTCGGTGTAATATTTAATAAGAATTGCAGATTTTATTTCAGTTTGTTCTGTTCTGTAGAAGGGTTATACGCTGCTCATCAAATTTAATAATTACTGACCATCATATTTTGATGATTTTAGCCCTCATCATGCAGCTGTAGCCTCTAGACTTCAGAAACCTCTTGACTGTAACTCTTCCTCCCTGTTAACCTGCAGCTACAGAGGAGTACGGCGGTCTCAAGGCTCAGACGTCAGCCCAGCAGCAGACTGCCAAGCTGATAGAGCTCGTGCTCACCAAAGGAAACGCTGCAGCTGAGGTCTTCCGAAACTGGATCCAGAAAAACGATGTCCACCTGCTCAGAGATCTCATGGGTATGTCTTTCCCACCGCACACTTTGACTGCACTTGCCACAGAACATGGTGTGTGCTCAAACTGCATACATTCAAGTAAAAAACCTTTGACCACTGAGGGTTTATCATGAAGTTGTTCAGTCTTAAAGTCAAAGCTTTAAATAAAAAAGTGAGAGGACTTGAAACATTAAGGCTAAGATAGCTCTTAAGAGGTGCGAAGTACATGTTTTTATTATATTAGTATATATATTGTTTCTATTGTGCATTAACAAAAACCTGAGTTAATGACATTGTTTTTCATTTCATTTTCAGCCCAATCAAACGAAGCTGCATCACCAAGCCAAGATCTTTCAGGTATTAAGACACACCTGAGCCTCGCGCAGAACTTCTTATCCCGCCAATTTAATGTTTTGTGCTTAATTGTTGTAACTATGAAGAACTTTGTAACCTCTTTTTTTATAAATCAACAATCTTTACTTAAAATCAGTCCCATGATGTGTGTAAATGTAAAAACTGTTACATGATTTTTTTTGTAATGCTGTTTTTGTTTGTGAACTACAGGTATAGTCATTAATACTGTGTGGAGCAATTTAATGTAGAGATTAACAGTGATGTCACCTGTTTGGATACTGTGGGTCATTAGTTGGTCACTGTCACTATTTAAAGTCAACTTGATACTGAGATTTCTGAGACTTCCAGTAGCTTTTAGCCAACATTAAGGGGAAGTCGTTGAATCCATTTTGGATTTTAAGACAGAAAAATTAATCAATTTTTTCCCCTTGCAGACCTCCCCATGGAGGAGCAGCTGCGGCGCCTGCAGGAGGAGCGTACCTGCAAGGTGTGCATGGATAAAGAAGTCAACATAGTATTTATCCCATGTGGACACCTTGTGGTGTGCAAAGAGTGTGCGCCATCACTGCGAAAGTGCCCAATCTGCAGAGGCCTGGTCAAAGGCACGGTCCGAACCTTCCTGTCATAACCAGGAGGTTTTGAGCCGCTTTGTCTCAGTGTCCTGACTATGTGATTTGAATGTAAGCAATATGATATAAATTTCTATTTATTGGAAAGAGCAGGATGTTTTGCATCTTTTTTTCCTACAGCGTATATCTAGATAACTACATACGGCTCACAGACAAAACCTTAACTGAACCCAATTAAGTTATGTTTAGTAAAAGGCTTTGACTTTAATATCAGAGTATAGTCTAAAAGTGCCCCGAGATGACTTGTGCGCAATATAAATGAGTTTTCGGCTTTTCTTAGGGCTGGTATGTTCAAGATCAGAATCCTAAATATTTAAGTAATAAACGTGTCAGTTTAGTGGTCTAATTATTTTTTTTGTCAGAGGTATCAAAGTGACGGTCATTTAGCCTTTAGCATAAATCATGATTACATAAGAAACACAACTCTTATTGTGACATCGTGTTTGTTCATCTGTAAACAATATGGTGCAGAAAATGTCAAACCTGAACAGTGGTCACAAGTAGACCTACTGAATGAAAGACTGTTAAACATTATCTTTATCAAATGTAACATGAATTTTTTGTCTTTTACATATCCTGACTCGTATTAAAATCCTAATCATTCAATAGTAACTAAATGTAAGGCGTTCTCATTTTCCTGTATAAAACCTATGAAGTCAAACAAGCATCAAACTGAAAGTAACTAGTGAATTGCTGTACAGCCTCCATCTTCAGTCAACAGCATTGTATTTTACAGAAAACATGGAAATATTAAAGTTAAAACCTTCATAAAGTTTAACGCAAGTTAAATTGTAGTCCTTTCTGTCTCGCCAGTGACATTTGGTGATACTACTGCATTTTCCCAGTCTTCACACCAGACTATGGCAACTGTCAAATGTTCTACACTATTCAGTGAATGTAAAAACCGATGAATAAACTTTGTACCAGCATGTGCTCCATTTCTGCCACCAAGCATGCTTTTTCCATCAAGTCTAATGTACCAGTTACCTACTATTACCATACAAGTTCCAGTTCTGCAAGCACATCTACCTGCTATAGGAACTTTTAACAGCAAGGCTATTCCTTCTCACAAGATGCCAACATTACACAATTAGCAGTGAAGACATTTAAACTTACAAGCTTCTACAGGTCACCAGAACATTTGGTGGCCAACCATTCAGCACAAATAGTTCAAGAAATCAGCTGTCTAAATAATTGCTACTCATAACGGGAAAAGCAGACCTCCATTTGTCAAACTGACAAAATTCAAGCTTGATTCCAGTTTATGTACATTGTTATCTACAAACAAGACGGATGCCTGATTTGTTTTGTACAAAACTCTTAAAGTAAAAGTTTTAAACCTGCATGTTCAAAGACCAAAAACAGGTCTTGTCCAACTCAATACATTAACACTCAAGGTTATTAAGCTTATCCAGTCAGCTTCTCAATCTCACTGGATGCCCTGATGCGTTCTGGCAAACACCTTTTGGGAGGAGAAATTGATGTTTTAAAACAATTCTGTCAAACATACAGTCTGAATGAATTACTTTTAGAAAAAAGGTTCTTGGAGGATGTTGCACCCATTTTTACTTTGAGAAGGTGAGCCTCTCCTTTAAAAAAAACAAAAAAAACACAGGCATCAGTCGTAAAAGCATGTGTAATCTCTAATTTACTGTATGTATTCATGTGTAAAGACAACTCACACCAATCAGATTTAGTTTATACAAATATTTATTCTTCCACAAGTCTCTTCTGCCACAGTTTAGATGATGCCAATCTGTAAAGATGAAGAGGAAATGAATTACACATGTTCATCAACAGAGTGAATACATGAGTACCAGCACTGTCTGGCATCAGTGGTTCCTTTGAATGCATCATAGACATTCAGATTGAATAAAAGTTTACATCACTTGCACAGGACTGAGCTTCTAAACGCAAATACAACCATTATGTTAACTGGATTAGCCTTTAAGACGAAACACAAAAGACTCACCTTGTTTGCAACATCCAACGCGTCGTAATCTGGTGCGAGACGAACGTACGCCTTCTTCTCACCGTCAGGCCTTAACACGGGTCAGAAGAAAAACATGCAAGATAAAGCAATAAAAAAGGTAGCAAGTAAAACTGCGCTATTAAGTTTATATTTACAATGGAGACTCGAATGCCGTTTGAGGACCTATTAACTTAACACCAGATGTATTTTCTGTACAGGTATGTTAAGTCCTGCAAACTACTACTGTGCCCATTAAGAGTCCAAAAGATGTGATTGCAGTGAGCCAATATCACTGTTATGAACGGTATTTTAAAAAGGGAGTGCATAAAGTAGTCTCAGCCATGCAATGCAGGTTCCAACAGGACAACTAGAAAGTGGCACTCTGCCCAGCCTGGAAGACGATTTCTACCTGATCAGCGTGTTGACTTTGGCGACGTCGATGTCGTACAGCTTCTTGACAGCGTGTTTGATCTGGTGTTTGTTTGCCTTGACGTCCACAATAAACACAAGTGTGTTGTTGTCCTCAATCTTCTTCATGGCGGACTCTGTTGTCAAGGGGAACTTGATGATGGCATAATGATCCAACCTACAAGGGGAGGGGGAAAAAACACAGACACATTAAGCCAAAATATATATTACCTGACAAACACGTCTGTTCATTGTTCTTCACTACAAACAATTGTTTACATTTGGTGCATCAGTAATTTATAAAGCTGGAATCATGCTTTTCATACTTTGATCGCTATTTACCATCATATGCACCAGATTTAATCCTTTCTAATTAATTTTATAAGCAGCGTGCCGTCGCTGTAACTCACTTGTTCCTGCGAGGAGCACTCTTGCGAGGATACTTGGGCTGCCTGCGGAGACGCAGGGTTTTAGGGCGACGGAAGGTGGGAGAAGTCCTCATTTTCTTCTTCCTCTGGCTGTGAACACCTTTCAGCACAGCCTTTTTGGCCTTCAGGGCCTTTGACTTGGCCTCAGTCTTGGCAGGGACAGCTAAGATAGAGAAATATTACTTGTTAGACCATCAGATGTTCATGCTCCTCCAGTTAGTAACTTAGTAAGGAGCCGCTTTGGGGAACGTTTCAAAACAACACCATTAAATCCCTTTCTACTTCAAATATTTGACATGTTGAACATAAGTTTATTCAGTACAATGATCCCTTAGATCAGGTTTATAACTTTGATAGCGTTATTTAGCTTTAAATTCTGGTCTGGAAAAGCTACATTTACGTTGACATGCTTACACAAGTTACAGTTGACATCAGTCTACCTCAAAAGGGATCATTAGTACCACTTAAGCACATTTTCCAGGACAAATGACAAATTAAAATACACACGTTTCCATACATATAGCTTATTCTGCATTTGGAAATACTAAGTGTGCATTCAACGTTACTCTATACCAATAAACCACAGCATGGGAAAACCTACACTCACTCCTGACACATGACTAGCATGGTAGTACCAAACATCCCTAAAGACAATCAAGTTATAGACTTCGTTATGTACAACCAACAAAATGGCCAACGTTTCCGACATTTTCTTTAGTTTTCTATTAACATTAACACCAACTTTCACGTGTAGCTTATGCAACGTTTCAAACACCGCTCCGGTGTTCACAGTGCTAACGTCACATAGCAGCTAACCCATTAACTTGTTAAATCGTACCTATTAACGTCAACTAGGTAGGACATGTCCATATTACACTGTGTAGGAAGGACAGGACAGGTTCATAGCTGTTACTAGACCGCGTTTTGATCAACAGTGCCAACGCTAACATGCTAATATTAGCTTAGCATCACGTTCCAGCGTGCCGGGGACAGTGTGCGTTATCTTCGTATTTAGACAATTGGCAGCAATATCCTAGATTATTTAAACCACTGGCCATTTAGTCTAACATTTCGCACATAAATACCTAACCTTGGAAGCGTGATCTATCTAAATTCAACGAGTTATTCATACAAAATCATCAGACTAACTAACCTTCCTTCTTCGCCTTCGGTGCCATGTTAAGAAAGGAAGACTGACCGGGGTTTCCTGCAGTATAATGCATGGGCGAGATCTCACAGCCGATGTATCGCGATAGTTAAGAAAGCTGAAATGCTCCCAAGCTGTAGGTGAGGACGACAACACACTCTCTGTGATATTTGTTTTGTTTTGGTTGAAAATTGCACTTGATCTGCAACTATTTATATATAGCACCACATTTAGTAATGTTAAAAATTAATTAAAGCTTATAATTATTTGTTAGATATAGTACTTAGATATGCACACAATGTATTTGTTTTGTATTATTTTTTTAGTTTCGTGAAAAATAGCTTGCCAATCTTGCTAACATTAACTTGCTACGTACAGGTTAGCTTTCTTCACTTCAGATTGCCATGTTTTTTTCACCATTTTGAAAAAGTGAATCATCATGAGCTATAAACATTATTATATGACTAAACTATAATGAACAGCATTAAATGTAAATTGTTTAAAATGGAGTTTGCTTCTGCTGCTAGGTTCAGACAACCTTTGTTGCCCTTAAGCTAAAAAGTTTTTCCTTTTCCCACAATTCCCTAAATGAGCCGTAACAATGTACCACTTTGCCATAGGAAATATATAATTTATCTTCCCTGTGCTGTAGTAAAACTAAAAAGTAGGACTTTGCTACATGACCCTTTAAATGCAGCTGTCAGTGAGTTACAACTTCTATTAAGCCAACATGTAAAGTAGAATTTATCCTTTCTATAGAGTCTGAATATTAGTATAATCAGGTGTAGTGGATTAAGGCTAAGTAATTAATCATGTATTAAAAATCTTAAGGGAACTTGTCTCCCCATCTTTCACACAACTGCCTTCAATTAGTTTTATTAACTTGTTAATTCAACAAAATCATTCAAATCACTCATTACAACTTTATTTTTCTTGAAGAATGTTGAAATGTGAAAATATATTCTGTCAATCTCATGTGTTGCAGATGAGCAAATGTAACAGAAATAGAAACAAATAATATAAAACTGTTTATTTTATACCATAACACATACCAAAAATGTGAAAATTAGCAGTAAGTCAGACTGCAAGATGTAAAACAATATCCACGTCGATCTTCATAGCAGTCTGTTCATACAGCTCTCCTCTATTCCTCTTGCGGCTTATTTTTCTTCCCCTTTTTCCTGGAGGAGAGAGTTGGAAAAAAAAATTGACCAACATCCTCAACTTGTGCCACATCTTAAACCTTTTTATCCCAAAATGAATTCATCCAATTTGTTAATTTGAGGTCTAATTTACAGGTTGAAAAGTACTGTCTACTTGAAATCCATTAATCAATGTTTTAACATGACTTAAAAATAACAATTTATTTATTATTATTATAGCATCTTTCAAATTTCAGATGGCATATATGTTTATTTGTAGAAAAAGACAATTAGGGTGAAACTTAGCTCATTTAGCATGCTTTACCAACTATCTAATGTCTTTTAAATCTATCACTCCAGTGCGCCAAAGTCAGACATGTTTCAATAATAATTTACACATTGTGGCATTAAGAATAATTTATTTTTGTTGTATTGTGCCAAAAACACATAAGGGAGGAAAAAAAAACAAAAACAGTTGTCATACACTTTGGAAACTAATTGTACAGGAAAGTCTATCCATTATGAGGACAACCCCAGCCACACACACACACACACACACACACACACACACACACACACACACACACACACACACACACACACACACACACACACACACACACACACACACACACACACACACACACACACACACACACACACACACACACACACCCCTTACTTTTTTAACTTTGCTCCAGAGTAATTTGAGCCCATCTTCTGAGACGCCTTCTTGTGTTTTTCTGTTCCCCCTTCTTTCTGTGTTTTATTTCTTCTCTTCATCCTCGGTCCTTTTGTCTTCTTCTCTCCTTTCTGCTGCTGCACTGCTGTTTGAGATCCACTTTCTCCTTTCTGCTCTCCACCCACTGCCTGCTTCTCTCCTTTCTGTCCTTTATTTGGTCCTTTGGCTTTTTTCTTCATTAGGAAGCGAGGAGTTGTACAAATGGTGCTTCTCACGGGAGGCTTCTTCTCAAGTCTCCGCTTCACTTTACTAAACACAAACAAATACAGATGGACTGTTAAAACCATATAACCAAAACTGATCAACTTGACAAGAAATAAAAGAGCGAACATGTATTTAAATGCATTGATTACTGTGGAACTTCATTATCATCATCCATCTTCTTTACCTGTGTATCTTCTTGAAGCCAGTCATGTAGTCGGGTACAGGACAGCCAGCTTGTTTTATGACATTAGCGATACTGTTAGAAAGAGATGCAAAGAGAAATATACTTAGAGAAAATGGGTAAATTGTAGAACATATCACAGAAAAACATAGGTAAAGGGATGTCTCGTTTAAAATACATGCAACATGGTTAGGGAAAAAAGTGAACCAAAACTAACACATATAGCCCAAGACATTGTACTGTGCTTCAGACAAATTGTTTTCTTTTTAGAAAGTTGACAGCAGAGACGTCCAGGAAACAAGCAAGGTTCAAAGCGTGGATGCTGCAGGTATGTGGGATGTCAACAACCTTAAACATGCTTCACCTTATATTTTCTGTTTGATGACCACAGCTGGACCTTCATATAAACAAACTACTCTCCCAGAATTGTTCAAACAAAAACAAGCTGTACATAACTATCTGCAAAGAAAGTCATTAAGGTTCATGTATCCACGTACCTGCGGAGCAGTGGCTTGTCATTTTCTGTGAAGAAGGTGATGGCCTTCCCCTGATGTCCGGCCCTACCAGTCCGACCTGAGGCACAGCAAACAGGATGATAAATTAGGGAACTGATGAGCAGACAGGGAGAAAAAGATGTGAAATATGACAACATTGACTATATGTAAAAACGAACCAATTCGGTGGATGTACTCCACAGAGCTGGTGGGGAAGTCATAGTTCAGTACAAGGTTGACTCCTTTGAAGTCGATTCCTCTGGCTAGCAGAGCTGTGCAGATCAATACCCAAATCTTACCGGAGCGAAAACTGTTGACTACGTTATCCCTCTGAATTTGAAAAGCCACAGAGGAAAAGGATAAATACAATGTTGCACTTCAGGAAGGAACCATAACACAGTGTGCTGCCGGTGTGTACCTGCTGCTGTGTGCGGTCTGCGTGGATCACGTCTACATTGATACCTTCATACACCAACTCATGGAAAAGCTCCCGTGCTCGTTCTATAGACTGCACAAACACCAGCATGGGAGGCAGGAAACCCTGAAAATGGCAAAGGGGTCAGCCTTTCATTCATTCTTAGGGCTTATATTCTTATAGCTTATATTCATCCACAAGTTATTTTATGTCTTCTTTATTACTGTGACTGTGTTAATCGGTTTATCATATTCAAACTTTGTTAAGGCAAAAAAAACCATGGTTGCAGGATGATCTAGTTAAGAAAATAATTAAACACAGTTCATTTTTTACAAGCTTGAGAGGTTGCCTGTCTGGAGTTTCCTTACTTTTTTGATAATGTCCCTCATGGCCACCAGTTTGCCGTTCTCTGTCCCAACAAACAGCAGCTCCTGGTCCACCGTTTCAACTGCCGCATTCCTGAGAAGATGATATATTCACTTTTCTTTGTTTGTTTTTCAAGAACAAGACAAAATAAATCCACCAAAGTAAGGAGTTTTACAAGTAGATTATTACCTGTGTCCAATGTTGACAGACACCAGGTTGTCAAGGTTCAGACGGCACCACTGTTCCACATCTGATGTGCAGGTGGCGCTGAAGAACGCCCTGCGCACCTTTGAACCAGAGCAAGCCAGAAAAACTGTGGCGAGCTGCTCCCTGAAGCCCGTCTTACCGCCCTCAAACAGCTTATCGGACTCATCGACAACCAGCCACTCCACACTGAACACCGACAGAAGACGACAATCAATCTCTCGGTTTTATTTGTGTTATTTTTGCTTTTATTTAACAGTCGACAATGGAGACAGAAAGAAACAAGAGGAGACAGGAGTATGACGTGCAACAAAATGTCCCCGGCCAGAATCAAACAGTGGCTGTGGTTATATGGTATGAGTCTCAACCACAAGGGCGGTCTCGTCCTGTACCACCAAGCCAGATTAATGGGTTAGCCAGCTACCTTTGAGCTTTTCACGTATCACAAAGCTGGCATACTTTTAACCATGGAAAACCCAGAGTTAACAGAGCCAGCTGATAACAAGCTACCCGATACCAGTTCAGGATGATGAATGTTTGGCTCAGTCAAGCCATGTAATGAATGAGACTGGATGTGAATAATGCAGGATAAAAAAATATATAAAACAACCTGTAATTGTTTACAAAACTTCACAGGGCGCCTTTGAGAAAAAGAAATTTCAGAGAGCAACAGATTCAGTCTTACCTGCTGAGGTCAAGAGCTGGAGGATCCTGCTTGAGAAGGAAGACGAGTCTGTTTGGAGTACTGACGAGGATATCTGCACAGAGAAAAGGTAAAGGCAATTCATATTTCAAATTTATATTCTACTCTCCAGTGAACACATTTTCCATTTCTTACCATATTTTTTGTTCGACTGTGGTCCATATTTCTTGGCTGCCAGGGAGGCTTTGTCTATGATGTGAACTCTAAATCCTACTCCCTCTGACAGGCGGAGCAGCTCTCTGTAGGTCTAAACACAAAACAGAAATACATCACTTAAGCAGTAGCTGATACTCCAACTGTATTCCATAGGGATTAAAACCTGGAAGCTCGTGTCTTCAAGTCTCCTTCGTTGACATCAATAAATATGCCGTCTATCATGATATTAAAAAAAATTGCACTGCTTGAAAATGGACAGTGAAACTGGAATTTACCCTTTTTCTGAAAGACATTCTCAAGTATTTCAAAAGCACTCTTGGAGAAATGTGACTTAGTAATTGATTTGTAATGATAAAGCTAGGGTAGGCAATTTATTTCAGAAGCATATTTTGTTATATTTTCTGATGTTCTGACACAAATATCAAAGATATCCGGTATCTGTGGCTGTGCCGCAGGACTGTAATTAGGGCTGGGCAGTAAAACAATAATGATAGTTATCGCAATATAATTTTCCTCAATAACAATATAACAAATGTTCAATATATAGTCAATAAAAGTTTGATTTAATTAATTTGAATCATGAAGGAACTAGCACTTAATTTTTCTATTAAGATATTTCTTTTGTTGAGGAAAAGGGACTGAAAAAAGATTTACTAATCATATTCTTTTGAAAAAACATGCTATCATAATAGTTTTGAATGTTCTACCTCAGATTTGTGAAGTGATCCACTGTTTGGCATTAAGTGTTTGTCACGTTCTGACCATAAAGAAAAGTTTAACCACACAATTAACCATCTGGTTTCTTCAGTTTTCACTCAGGAGCAAAAATCTGCCTTTAAACTTAAAGGAAATAATAATTTGACATTTAACATGACAATTGTCGATATCGGATAGTATCAATTTTTCTTTTATCGTGATAACATTTTTGGCTATATTGCCAAGCCCTAACTGTAATAAGCACAGCCAATCGGTTCATTTGCAAAAAATCAATTAATACTGCTTTAAAAACATTCCATAACACAATAAAAAACTAACCTAAACCTTTTAATAAAAAAACCTCACCTCAACTGCTAATAAAAATGGCCATTATAGCAAACAGGCCCGTGTGTGTGTGTGTGCGTGTGTCGTGTACCTGACTGGCCAGTTCTCTGGTCGGGGAGATGATCACAGCTCTGAAGCCCAGGTTGGCCGGCTGCTGCAGGTGGGCGAGCAGCGGGAGACAGAAAGCCAAAGTCTTTCCTGATCCTGTGGGAGCGCAGGCCAGGAGCTCCCGGCCCTGACAGAGAAACCAGTCACACGGAGAGCATCACAAAAACACTGTCTGGACGCTGTTTGACAACCACTGAATGTGTGTGTGTTTCTGTACTCACATGCATCATGAGCGGGATCGCCTGCATCTGTACTGGTGTCGGAGAGTTCAGCCCTGCGTCTTTGAGGTTTTGAATGACGCGCTGGTTGAGACGATACTCGGACTGCAGCTCCTCAAACGTGCACACTGGGTCGGGTACATCGCAGCCATGCACATTTATACGGTGTTGAGAGCGAATACGATTCACCTTAAATGAAAATAAAGGGATTTTACATAATTTCAGTGGTAAGTATAATTTTAACATCTGTCAGAATCAGATGAAATCCCTTTAGCAATTTTTGTGTGTGCTAGGAGGTTGTGCATCTCTGAGGACCTTTTCCTGATGAAGATGCTTCAGCCTCTTCAGTGTGGATTTCTCCTTCCCATCACTCGGCAGGTTTTGGATCTTTCTGTCCAATGAGGAGGTCCAGGTGATGCCGTTTCCCTCTACGTCTTTCAGAGGTATGCCACCAGCTTCAGTCAGACAGAAGACAGCGAACAGCAGTGAGTCTCACATGGACGGCTGCATCACATTAATTTTAAATGGATAAAACTATAGTATATGTAAGTTTGTATTACAATATTAATATATTTTCATATAATGTGTTTTCTGGAAATTCAATTGAGAAGCAGTTTAGGGATAAAATAGTAAGACAAAACTAGCATTGTCATAAAGTAGTGCTGCTCATTGATCTGCAACATTACACACACCTGAAATAGCAATATTAATAAGAGCTGACATTCATAAAACCACATATAATGCAGAAACAACATCACCTTATTATACAATTCACAATGATACTTCACAAAGATAAAACTTTTGTTTTTTTAAGTTGGACAGAGTGAATGGTTTTTATTAATAAACAACTACTATTGGTGATTGATGGTCATGGACATAGACTATGTCAATGTAGATGTTGTCAATGACATGTTTTCTGTGTCTGATACAGACCTACAGAAAGTTGATGTCTTGTTAGTTAATTTTTTTTTTAAATGTATCACACAGGTCACAGATATCCAAATGGCGGGAAACTTCAAAACATCTGGAAATAACCTCAGTCAGCTGCCAATCAGTTGGATATGCCTTACAGGTGAGCAGCAAACATCCAGATCCTTTACCTTCCACCTGGTTTTTTTTCGTCTTTTTCTTTTTTGTCCTCACGTCTCTCTCTTCATCCTTTTGCTTTCTTTTGCCTCCTGCGCCACAATACTCCACCTCATACTTCTCTCCTTTCTCCTCCTCCTCCTCCTCCTGTCCTACGTAGCTGTTCTGGGCTCCATTGGTTGGTCCTGTGCCAAAGTAATCGATCACAGGGAGACGATCTGAGGACGCTTTCTCTTCCTGAGACCTGGCAACCTGTGAAATAGGATAGGAGAATAGTAACTATCAGTTTAAAATACTTATTGCTCTACCAGTCATCTAATGAAAAGCGATATTAAGGCGCTGAACTCCCCAAAATCTCCTAGAAACAATCATTGCATCACAGTTTCACGCTAACACAAATCGGGGTTAGCCAAAATAGATAAGCGGTGGCTCGTGCTGCCGTTATCACTTGCTGTTTGTGTCCACTTTATCATCAGCTACACGTTATGTTTACCTTAAACCGGGAAGCGTCTTGACCAAACCTCTTCAGGTCAAATTTAGCTCCTGCTCCGAGTTTCCGAAACAACTCGAAGGCATCCATACCTACAGCAGCGTGGTCTGTGCGCATCAAGGCATCACTAATCAAAATCCGGACCATCCACCGGCGGCTCTTCCCCTCCTCCCTTAACTCTGGTGCCCCCTGTTGGCTGTATCCAACACCCACAAGCGCGTTGTTGACAACAACAAAAAAAGACATGACATTCCAGTTTTTTCCAGTGGTGGAAGTACATCATCAAAATTAAAAGGAATGAACACTTGAAATATATCAGTCTGTGTGGAATGAATGTATACATTATACAAGTTTCACTTTTTGAATGGAATTACTGAAATAAATCAACTTTTTGATGATATTCTAATTATATGACCAGCACCTGTAAATGTACTCAGGTACTTCACTCAAAGGTCAAATTTAGTATGGATGTTAGGACATATCCCTATCAGGGATCCCAGCAGGATACATTTCAGAGAGAAATGCATTTTACTCCATTATTTTATGACTTTAGAATAGTTACTTTACAGATTCAGATCAATAATACTAAATGTAATCAACAAATAAAGGATATTGTTATATAAATAAGACTTTTATTGAGCCACAGGGGAGGATTCACAAGCTACCCAGCAGTATATAATGTGTGTGTGTGTGTATATATATATATATATACACACACACACACATGTATACACATATATATATATATATATATACACATATATATACACACACACACATATATACACATATATATACACACACACACATATATACACATATATATATATATGTATATACACACACATATATATATAATAATAGGGTTAGCCCCACCTATACCAGCTGCAATCTGCTGATCAATAATTACGTATAATCCAGTAATATAATAAACACTGAAATGGGCCATTCTGCTAAATGAATACTTATTTAGTAGTGTAAGTATTTTTTGAGGACCTTTACTTGTATTTCTGCACTGTAGTATTGCTACTTTTACTTAAGAAAACGATTGTGTTGCTTGTGCAACTGTTACATCCATGATATATCACACACACAATCAGACCACCAGCGCATTCAAATGGTAAATGTAACTGAAAACATTTAGTAATAATAATTCTAAGTCCTATATATTATCCTCATATATGCTTTATATTGGGAACCTAGTAAGAACTCATCGCTGCAATTATATATTTTGTTAAAACTGTTAGAGCTGAAACATCTTGTCAGTCTCTTACACTTCCTTGTCACCACATCAAATACTGCAAATCCACTGTAAACTACTGGTAAAATCCCATTTATGGCGGCATCTACTTCAGATTTTGGTTCTAAAAACTGTTTGGACTATTTTAACCCAAGGCTGTTGCCCACTTGGTAATCCAGCCGCCTTGCAACTAACGTAATCTTTTCAGTCACTGGTGTTTGAGTGTTTATATTTCTGATAATTCAGATGGAAATACTGTACTTTTTATTCCTTGACATTTATCTCACTACAGTGACTGTTAACATAATGTTTGCATGTGAAACAGAAATAAAACACTGCTCAAAATCAGTGCTATAAATCTAAGGTCAACTTCAGGATAACAGCATGTTGCTAGACAGTAACTCTGAAACCAGGCTGTGGGAAATTACTGTATTTATTGTTTTGAACATCTACCACACTGTGCAGATGTCCTGTTTGTCAGTCCAGTCAGCGTCATTATTGCTGTGTTGACACAGACAAAGTAGTGTACCTCATAATCTGAATTATGGCTGGGCAATATCACTGTAATGTTTTAAAAAATATTTTTCAAACATCAACATATGTCTCGATATGGCAGATTTTTGTAAATGACAAATAAAACAATCAAATTCATGTACAATGCAATCAACCATGTTCCACTGTTATGCATCACCTCAGACATAACTCTCCACAAAACAATAAATAATTAACTTAAATTTGTTAAACAATGATACAATATGTTGATGTCAACACAATATGAATTCACTGAACAGTCATTAAATGAATAATTTATCATTTAATGACTGTTCAGTGAATTCATATTGTGTAACCAGCTCTAATATTAATTTGGTTGGTCTATACATTTGTTCTCAAAATGTAATTTCCCTACATGTCATTGTTTATCACAAGTTAATCCATAGAAGAGTGCAAGTGTAATTAAACAGATAAAAAGATATAAAAAAGCACTGCCAGCTTCAAAACGTATTAATGTACATAATCCTAGACTGCCTTGAGAATTTCAAGGCAGTCTTGTGGTTCCTTGTGATGTCCTTAGATTACATTATGGCAAAGCTGGTTACAGAATCTTTGCCGCTGGTCATCAGTTAGTTTGTGGTTGGATGTTTCTTCTCCGACTGTCTGCTCGCGCTGATCTGTTCAACCTTAAAGACCAGTGTGATCTTAGTTTTCTGAAAGCCACCGCTGCAGCTGGAAAGAGACTCCTTACAGCTCTTCACAGGTCCTTAACAAATCCTCCAGGAAATTAACCACTACCACCACCACCTCTTTTCCCCTCTCCTCCTCTCCCCGTCCCTCCTCTTCAGCCTTCAACACCTTCAGTCTGATCAGGGTCTGCTGCAGACCTCCGATTCTCTGCTGAGGGGTGAAACCATCCCCCCCTGTGTCTTTCTCTCCCTGTGCCCCCTCTCCTCCTCCATCCTCTGCTCTGAGATATTTGATCAAATGCTCTTTGATGCCCCTCCCCTCCTCCCCAGCCAGCGATGCCCCGAGTGCAGGCATGTCCTGTGACTGGCTGACGCTGAGCAGGTGTAGGAGAGCTTGTGAGAGTGTGTGTCGCAGGCTGGCACTGTAGCGGTACTCTAAGAAGTCGTTTGTGTCTTCGCTGTTCTCCAGGGCCGTGGCCAGGGAACGCCACACACAGCTGAAGCGCTTCGTGTCCCCGTAGCAGCCGCGGTGGGCGGGGACTGCCAGGGCAGCGGCAGACTTGATCCGCACCTTGAAGTTCTTACAGGAAGTGACGACATGGCAGAGGGAGGAGAACGCGTCGCTAGACCACGGGGCCGAGTCTGATGGGAAATTAAAAAAAAAAAAAGAAAGAGAAATGAACGGTCAAGTTTGAAGAGAGAGCAACATTAAAATAAAATTCAGATCAATCACTGATGGGTACACTTAACAAACCCCGTATGTGATGTAAAACTGAGGGGGAGTGCATTAAAAAAAAAAAGAGAGACTTTAAACCATTGTTTCAGCAATTCAATAGCAGCAATTAGGTCCATTTCCCAAAATATCAAACTATTCCTTTAAATTCTGATTGGACGCAAGATCACAGAGCCAGACTGATAACCCATTCTGACCCAAACCTGGGAAAATGCCCTGGCAATAAATACTTACCGAGCGGCAGGGCAGGGTTTCTGAAAGCATTTCCCAATGCATAGCAAGCATTCCATCGGACCTTCATAGTGGCTTCTGATTGGACAGTTTTAACCAGAGCACGGACTGCGTCTTCCAGCGGGCGCTGGAACGCAGACCGGGTCAGCTGACTGTGACGCAGAAAATGAAGCAGATTCCCGAGTGCACGCACTGCGTTAGACTTCACCTGGGGAGGGGTGGGGGTTCGAGGCGAGGGAACAAGTTTAGAGAGGTTAGAGTCAATCAAAGACTATAAAATTATGTGGCAGAACAAAATGTGGCAAGACAGATCTGAATGTTTGTGTTTCGCTAAGCTCTCACTCTGTCTTTGTCGGCCGATGCTCGGGTGGCTGCCTGCAACATCTTGAGCAGCAGCATGTCTGATAACTCTTCTTGGAAGTCCACACCTACACTCTCCCTGATAAGGGGAATGGAGATATGGAGATATTATATACCTTGAAAACTATACTGGTTTTATCAAAAACAGT
>NW_024042976.1:0-42112 GCF_014851395.1 Micropterus salmoides | reverse complement strand
GACTCCAAAAGGAAAAGAGAGTCTAGAAGTGATTGCGGGAAAGAGGAAAGAAGTGACGATGGAAATGGATCATGTCAGTGGATTAATAAAAAGAGCTACAACGGCAGATGCAGAGAGAGATAGAGTGTGAGGCAGCGAAAAGAGAGAAGCAGTTAAATGGTCTGAGATGGGGATACAGACAGAGAGATAATGAGCGAGAAACAAATAAAGTAATGGACATGATTAGAGCTTGTGCGGCGGAGATGCAGTGAGTTCTAATGGGCAGCCTGGATTCCAGGTTGCATCCCACAGACTGTGTATGATTCAGTTATTTCCTGTACCGCCCCAACAGTTGAAGCCCCAATCTGGAAATGTTCTGAAAGCAGCATTTGTGAGTATACAGATTTTAAAAAAAAACAACAACTTTTGATTGCATTAGGTCGCATCCTAACTGAAAACAGGGACATAAATTTGTAAACAGCAGAAATAAAGTTTTCAGTTCAATGAAAAACTCGTGCTTAAATGTCAAATAGTTCATCCCGGCACTTCCAGTGCTGTCAGTACATTTCACACCAAACAAAAGTCTCCAAAATCAGAACACAGAGACAGCTGGGACATAGTGCTCAACATGGGGTGCCAAATTTCACTTCCAGATTGGGCCTTTAAAGCTGCAATTTGTAAGTTTCAAGAAATCACCGCTTTATGACAGACAGCTGGTTGGGGCATATGTCGCCTCATACAAAGCTGCTCACTACTGTCTTATCTTTTCACTAAACGAATGAAAATTAATATATGTATTCTATGTCAAACATAGTTTTACACTGACACAACGACACATGCGCAAAACAACCAAGCTACCCATCAGATGCCAGAGTGACTGTGATTAGCTCAATACCTCTTTGAGAGAGAGAGAGCTATAAGCTTAAAGCTGGTGCGTTTGGTGGCTCACCTAAGCAAGAGATACTGAAACAGGGCAAAGCAGTATGTACCTATGATGGCAGGGTACAGGGTAGTTTTTTAATCAACTCCCCCTTGATTTATGATTATATTTTAGAGGTATTTCACTGCTTAAAATCTTACAAACTGCAGCTTTATTTGAGGGCTTAATGAGAAAAGACAAAGATACAGTAAAGGAGAATAGAGGGCGGTGAGGTGGAGTTTGTATCGAGCAGTTTGTGTGGTGCGTCTCTGTAAGCCCAGAGTGGGGTTGTGCCTGGTCCTATACACGGGTGGTGGAGTGTTGGTGTGGCAGGGCATTGTTGCTGTGGCTGGGGACAGGTGTAGTGGAGGGGGCTGGGACGGGTGGATAAGTGTTGAAGGGGTGGAGGGGCTGCATGCTGCTGATGGTGCTGGGGATCATTGTGATGGTGTTGGCTGTCATCAGTGGCACATCCTCCGGTGCCCGCCGCAGGGCAAGCGTGTAGTCAGGTGGGCACACGGGAGGCCTCAGGGGTTCCAGGTCACCGTGGATGCCGCGGGAAGGGAGCGGTGTGCAGTGCTCCAGCTCCACTCTTTGCTGCTTCATCTGCAGCGACATTAGCTCCTCCTCCTGAGTCAGCGCCAGGTCATTGTGTGGTGGGGCTCCTACTACTCCCATACCAACACCCATGCCCATTGTGGTGCCACGTTGCGGGGACAGCCGGCGGTGGCGTCTCTGCATGAGTTCATGGCGCTTATCCCGTTTGTAGTAAAGGGCGGCAAAGGCCAGCACATTCAGGAAAAGAAGCGAGGCACCCACAGCTACTGTCACACTCAGCTCGGTGGAGTAGTCCCTTGTCTCACTTGGGAAGGGAGAATAGCGGGGTCTCTCTGAACCGTAGGGCTCAGGATCAGGAGGATAGGTGGAGATTACAGGGTGGCGTGTGGAGCGGGTGCCAGGGCTGTGAGGGCCCTTCCAGCGGTTGGTGCCTCCGGGCGGCAGTCGAGTTGTGATTGAGCTAATGATTTCCTTGTGGAGACTGTGGAGATGTGGCACCAGCTCCAGCCAGAAGGCCACCTTGTTGGCCCGGTAGTTGTCTCTGACACGAGGCTTCAGGCCGATATGCAAGTACTGCTTGTCTTTGGAGCTGAACTTGGTCCAAATGACCTCCTCAAAGCGGTTGGGCTTGGTGTGGATGAACGTGGTATCCTGAGGAACTGGTAGGTTAGGGTCCCTGGAAGAGAGAAATAACAGAATCAAAACATAACAAACAAATTTGTTATTACGTTATGAATTCTGGATCATTTAGAAGTTTTTCACTTAGCATTGCCTATGATGCTAATACAGTAATTCAATGTATCAAAACACAAGAGATGATATGCTATTTGAGGTGAGCACCTGTGTAGAAATCTGATTTGGATTTTAGCATAAAGAACGCCTCAGAAAGAGCAGGTGCTTTACGTTACTGTATGGATGTTGAGCAGACCTAAAGTTGCATGAATGTGATTCATGTCGTGGCATAAACAAAAATGAGCTCTGATACAAGTAAGGCTATTTTGCTAACCTTGAATGAATCTTTTGTTTCATTTCAGTCAGCAGTGTTGTTAATGATTGATATTGAACCTTTTTCAGTTTTTAAAGGGGGACGTGACAGAAAACGTTTGAGAACCACTGGATTAAAGGGACAAAAGTCACCAATGTGAGCTTCTAAAAAGTGTATACTGTACACACTGTGTATTACTTGATATCTCATAGGATAAACGGACTTAATATAAGAAAGTAATTCTTAAATTTGGCATTATACTAACCCTGTCTTGGCAAAGTTGGTCCAGTATGTCATGACTACAGCACTGAGCATTACGTCGTTCTTGGAGAAGTTACAGGGAAACAGGTCAGTGGCTCCCACCATGGGAATCCCAAACACATAGGGGATCTCGTCTCCATGGGCTGCGTCTGCCCACTCTGGCCTTGCCTCGGTCTGACAGTGGTGGTGGAAGGTATAGAAAAAGACAGGCGACTGGAACTCAGCGTGAAGTTTGGCAGTGGCGACAGCCGGGGCCACCCACTGATGGTCCGTGAACAGAGCCAGGAGGGTCTTCCTACGCATGTCACTATTGTCCCTGTCAGCCCAGTCTGTGTACATGAACTTTATGGTTTCCCTCAGGATATCTTTACCTTGAAAGAAACAAAAAGGAATGTGAGTATGCACGCAGTAATAGAGTATGTGGATAAAGGTTTAATTCTGAAATCTGTAACTTTTTTGGTTAAAATATTGTAAAACTGTAGATGTAGTCTCCACTCTGGTTTGTTTTCTTTTGACTTCCTGTCTCTGTGCTGCTATTCAGACTGTGCCAATAAAGTCAGACTAGAGCCAACGCACAGGAAGTAGCACAAACAATATATACTGTGAACATAGTTTTCTATTGCAATCAATGATTTTCGTTCAGCTGAAGAGCTGTTCACAGAAGAGAGGCAATTTCAAAAGCGGGACACTCTCAAGGGACCGATACAACTGCAAGACTAGGGTCATATGAACGACGAAGCAGGTTAGTTCTGTAGCCTAGCTAGATTGTGTCCTTATAGCTAAGTTAATCAGCGAAGAAGTGCATACCACAAATCTCCTTCTAACACTAATCTGCTCTACAGTGAAGGGGAAAACTCTCCAAATCGTGTTGATCAACCTGTAGTGTTTCTGTATTCATTAACCTCCATTTATTTTTGTCAAAGCTTATAACTGTGTTCTGAATACAAACTCGTAGTTAATTAAATTTTGAAAACTGTTCTGTATATACCCTTGTATTATCAAATGCTTTTCTCATATTCTTTCATGTGGGTGCGCAGCTCAGCACACAAATTCCACCAGCTCTGTTCAGAAAGTCTGTCTGGAAAAGCATCAGATAATGAAGAGGACCCATCTTAATGCTACGGAACAGAAAAAAAACTTAAATCATCAGTTCCTTCTGAAATATATCCATTGTAGCAATAACAAAAAAACAATCATAACACCCTGCACAGACAACAGTAAACAAGCTAGCAGACTAGCCGCCAGCTGTAGTGCTGGCTTGGCTAGCCCCATCGGTCACATGACCCTCACCTTGCAGCAGTGGTGGAAACATTTACTCAAGTACTGTACCTCAATAAAAATTTGAGGTACTTGTACTTATAAGTATTTTAATTTCATGCAACTTTATATTTCTACTTCACTAACTAATTACTTAACAAATTTATGTTACATAGTTAACATCATAATCATAGTTAGCTACTTTCAGACTAATGCCTCGGCAATCATGATCCAATAATAGGATGCCTAAGTTCTAACTGAGTATCTAATACTTATGTAATTCTACTTAAGTAGAATTTTGATTACATGACTTTATCTTTTAACTAGTAGTAACAAGTATTTTCCTCTGCCATCTTTGTTGTAGTTTGAACAACAGTGCCGTGGAGACCAACAACATGTGCAAAGTTAAGGATTTTAGCTTCAAACTAATTAATAGCTCGAGATAAAACAGCGTAGACTGACCATCAGGATATCCATACAGATTGTCCACAAAGTTGGAGATGGTGTAGTCAAACGAGGCTGCTGATATTCCGTCTTCTCCTTCACTGTCATCCACAAATTTCAGGCCCTCCCTGGTTGACACCCAGCAATATGTCGTAGTTCAGGAACTCGCCCTGGTGTCACGACAAACACACACAGCATGACATGACAGCATAGAATGTAGTCACACACCAAATGCAAGGAAAAAACAGAAACAATGCAATCATTCGCTTGAGGATACCCAGAAAAATCATCTCCGACCTGCTGCATGAGGATCTCAGGGTCATCAGGCACCACGTCCCCATCTACCACAGGTCCGAAGGCGATGTGATAGCGTGCAGGCTGGATGTCTTGGTCAACTAGCTCCCGGAAACTCTTCCTCCTCAAGCAGTCCACCAAATCAGCCATGTCCCCCAGAGTGCAGCCAACCTTCCTCGCCAGGATCTTGGTGTACATCACAGGTCGGTAGTTGACTGCCCAGCTGGAGATGGCTGAGCCACTCTGAGCGATGGCCCTCTGGAACAGGCCTACACAGAACCAGATAAAGAAAGCAGATAAAGAAAACATATAGAAAACCCACAATCACTTCTCTCTCTTAGTTCAGCATCATTTATTTCCCTCTGACACACTTTTGCTAGGAGCTGATGGGGCCTTTAAGGCCTTACAGTGTGAATGCTTTCAATAATGCATATGTTGGAGGAGGAGCAATTGTAGAGTATTACATACAAAGCATGATGAAGTAGATATTCTGCTGCTTTTCATAGCCAGACAGAATCTTAATGAACATTAGGAAAATTAAGTGCTTCCATTACATACAACGAGAGACAGCAGCAAGAAAAATGGTGACAACTCTACACACAGCAGTGGGCTTGATGGCTGTGTTGGATAAAGCGAGAAAGACAGAAAGAAAGACACAGAGAGAAAGAAAACTGCTTGCACTGTTGCACTGTTATGTAAAGTGGCTTGCTGTCCCTCTGTTTTATCTGCAGATTCTGTCATTAATAATTAAGCCCCCCCATATTCTGCATGTGCCCCACCCCCGCTCTTCTCCCTGTGAAATCAATTAAGAAGCCTCTCAGCTGCGGCTCCAGCTCCACTCCTCATCTCATCTCTCCTCTGCACACACAGTACCTTTAAAAACTGTTCACCCCCCAACTTTTCCTGCACTTCGGGGTGTTAACAGTCAAAATGGAGTAGAAGTGGATATTCTCCACAAATAAAGGCATAATGATAATGTTTTTTTTTTACATTAATTTACAATATGAGCAATGACTTACCATAATCTCGACCACAATAATCCAACACTGATCAAAACAAAAGGAGCCAAACTAACCCACTTCTAAAGGGAGGTTTCTAGTAACAACAGATAAGCAAATGAAAGTGCCATCAGTGTTGATAAAGTGTTTTAAAATTCACCATACACGTCTGTATGTGAGACTGAATGCTAAACCAGGAAACCAGAAGTATAATTTGAACACAAGTCTGCCTGTGTGAGTATTTGTCTTTGCCTATGGACAGCATGCAACACAGCCAACATTAGCTGGCAACTTGACAACAACTAACAACTTGGCCAATACTACCTAATTATTGAAACGCTATTCCATGTCTTCCTGAATGTTTTCTGGTGATAGATAAAAAAGATGCGTGTGTTGCCATGCATAGCCACAGAATTCTCAGAATCACCTTCATATAGTACAGATGAAAAAATATTTCATCTAACCAAGGTCAGTTTGACAGTGCGAAGGTTAACAGTTCTGTAATAACATAATCTGAATTCTTGGTAAAGTATAAAGTGCCATTCACCTTCTGAGCTCTACCAACCAAGATCACATCAGAGGATTAGTGATCAAACATCTGGTGGGTATTTTAGAGATCTGCCAGTCAAAAACAAACCAAAGAAAGTATAGTATAGTCCTTATATGTAGTATACTGCAGTGGTTCCAGAGGTGGTGCCTTGAGGCCAGGACAAGGGTGCCGCAAGATTTACTTGTATGTTTTTACTGCACATTCCCACAACATTTCATCTCATGGAATAACAAAGCAAAGTTCACATGAATTGTATGAATTTTCAAATTATACTTTCAAATGTATCAAAACAGAGGACATCTAAAACACCATATTAAAAAGCCTGTTAAATATGCAGTTATGCCGCAGTTGTAAGGGCATCTCACTGTTGCTGGTTGTCATAGTAACCGAACACGTTTTCCAGTACGAAAGTTTTTCAGATGCGCAGTGGTCAGAAACAATGACTGTTAGAGTAGTGACCACAAGAACCAAAAATCAAGCTGTATAGTTACAACTACTTAGCTTACTGCTTTTGGTGGATATGGACAGCAGCCTGTCTCACGACTGAATCCCTTGTCTGCAGTGACAAATCTCTAATGTGGAAATGGTGCCAAATAAAGTTCAAGAGACATCTTGAGACAAAACACCCTTGTTAGCCAGCAAAAACTTGAACAACTTTATTTGTATATTGCATGATGTCATATTTGTGAGTGTTTTTAAAATGATAAACCTATATTGTAGGCAAATATTACTTTTGGACAAATACATTTTGGTTTAGTTTATGTTCAATGTTTTTCTGCAAATCTGCACAGCAACATAGCCTAAAACTGCTGGTTATTTTAGGAGTGATTGTGAATAGGCTTATATATATTTTTCAGGCGAGCACTTCTGATTTCTTCTTTTTTTTTTTACCTTTAGGCTATAACCAGTAACCATTGAAATGGTGGTGCCATGGAAAAAACATTACTATAAAGGGATGCCATGATTTCAAAAAGCTTGAAAACCACCAGTGTACTATAGATGCCTTCCTTTTACATGTATATAAAAAATATGAGGAAATAATAGTTTTAATTTTTTAATAACAGATTTTGCACCAGTGTTGCCTGCCTGTAACATTAGTGAAACATCAGCATTGTCAACTGAAGACTCTGTAATTTAGCTCTTGGAAGCCCAAATTGCAAGATTACTGACCAAAAGAGGGCATTTAAAACTGCCCATCTGCTAAATGGATGGAATTATTTTAAAATACAAGTGGAAAGTGCAAAGACCACAGTCTTTTGGTCCAGTCCTCGTGGAGACACATGTTATTAATGAGTCGTCACCATAGTAACAGTATGAAATCATGTAAATATATCAAATTCACGAATGAAACTCAATAATATGAAACTGTAGATATACAATAGTAAATATGGAAAGTGCTCATGATGTTTCTCATTTCAAGTCCATGTAAAATATATAAAAGTAAGTAATATCTACAGTATATACTGTATCTATTCCTAATGCCATGTCCAGACAGGATTACTTTTATTGGAGAAGCACAATTCTGACAAAGCAGTTCAGTGATCTTAGTCCCTCATGGAATGACGTTATTTGGATTATTACAGGGCTTGTGTCCCAAGGTGAGTAATGGTTTTACAGCAAATAACCTACTGTCTTCATCCATCTGTCGACTCTAGCACTGTGCACACTGACGGTTTGGTTCCCTTTCAATTTACTGAATCTTTTTGTTTATTGAAGAAAAATACTATATTGCTGCTAATAGTGGATGATTCATCTCTGAATATTATATCCCTTCACTTTTAGGAATATACATGTGCCACATATGTTTATCTGGTTTATGCTGTTCATTGAAATGACTAACATGCTCTGTAAAGAAATACACTACCTACACTGTCCTGAAATGTTAATCCCCTTTGAGCAGGGTATATGACAGTGAAAGAACCTTACCCTCGGAGTGATGGGAGAGAATGAGAAGGTTCACACAGGCGGCACCAGCTCCCGAGCCAAAGATGGTGATTCTCTCTGGGTCTCCTCCAAAGTGGCCAATGTTTTCATTGAGCCAGCGCAGGGCCTGGATCTGGTCCAACAAGCCATAGTTCCCCTTAGCAGACTGGTCCCCTGTGCTCAGAAACCCTGCAGGGTAAATTAGAACAAATACAGAGAGGAAAAGAGGAAGCAAATACAGATTATCTGCAAAAAGAAGAGCAGGAGAGAAATTCAGGAGCAAAGGAGAAAATAATTCTGTGTGTTGATTGCCTTTTTAAAAAAACATCCCACATAAACAGAAGATGACATTCTGTCATTGTCGGGAACTTCTCAGCCTCCAACTCATTGCAAGTCTGAGGAGATTTCACACAGAAGGCTTGCCAAATTACTCATTTTTAATACCCACGCTGGAAATATAACACAGTTAAGAGAACTTGTCGAGAGGAGAGGAGGAGAGCAACAGAAGGCATGTTTCACCTACTTCCAGGACACACATTCACACAGTAGGTGCACACCCACAACAAGATAAAATAAACTGAACAAAATGTCACACACACAAGAATCCTTTGTTCTTCTGATAGTGGATTCGAGAACATCACACAGTACAGTGCATGTGTTCTAAGCCGGCTATTTCACCCTGCAAGAAGAGGAGGTCTTCTGGAATTTTTTGATGGTTTGGATGACTTCATTACCAAGAAAATATCCTAACTGCACACTCCTAAGATGGCTGCAGGAGTGGAGGATGTGCGTCTGCAACCATCATCAAGGTGGCCTGTTCATCTTTTGATTTTCTCATATTAACAGCGCTGCTAAGTAGTACAATTATATTTTGACACTTTTTGTGTCACTTCCTGTGCATGAACAGAATTTCCCAGTAGTGCCCAGGGCCGATGCCAGAACTTCTGTTTTTCCTTTTAAACTTGCAAGAAGAAAGTTTTTGGCCACTAGGGGGCAGCAGACACTCCCTATAACTCCAGATCTCATGTAAGAATCATAGCGTTTTTAAGTTTTCTTTAGTATCAAATTAATCCACTGATAAGTTGTCTGTATCCCTGGTCTCACCCTGTTTATGACTGGCATTTATTCTGCTATAGCCATTAAATGTGTAGTTATTAATTGTCTCTCTACATAAAAGTCTGCATTGCCAGTGGCGGAGTCCGCCACTCCTGCTATTGATTTGAATGATGTTCAAATGGCGATCCAAAGCATTTTGAAGAGGAAAAGTATTTAGGTTGGTTTAAATATAGCTAAAGTGATTGCTTGTCTTCTGTTGTATTTCTGACAGAGTAGTAGGTTGAAGTGCATTTTGAATAACAAGAAACCTGAGGGGAGCTGAGGGGAACTGCAGACTCGTGTGATCATTTTCTTTGGGGGTCATCACTATGAGCGACACGTTTCACATACAAACAGTCATGTTCTTATAAAAGAACATTGCCAATCGCAGCATTAGGGGTGTGTGACTTCAGCGAATAAGATGGCTGTAACAGTTTAACAGTGCACAATACTTATGTCTTTAGATGCCAACAACCCCATCCTCTGACTCTTTTGTCATTACACTGCTTTGTACAGCGATACAGCCTGTGTTTGGTTTGAACTGAATGAACTAGATGGCAAACAACACCAAACAAGTATGGCTCTATACAGTGCAACTATGCCATTTATCCATTAAATTAGCATTTTAGTTGAATAATAAATCTTTACTTTTGCAGGGACATGTACAGTATAACCTAGTATACACACTATGTATACCACTATACTGAGGTCCAGGTGTTGCGGACATGGCTTTGGTACTGCGCCTGCATCCTAGAGTATGGACACTTTTTATCTGATCTTTACAGAGATATGTTTTTATGCGTGTGTTTGCATGAACAGCAATAATTCAATCATAAGAAGATTAATGTAAACCTCTATCAACATTTTCATGTGCCTTTATGTAGATGTCTACCTGAAAAACACCTCAAACTAAATGTTCTCATGTTGGACGTCGCAAAAGCATAGATGCTAAGGGCAACCACACTGGCTTGTGTTCTTTTACATTATCTCAGAATCACGACTAAATTATCATTTTATCTTGAAAGAGCAAATGAATGCTTTAATAAGTCTGACAGTTGCACCCCATGCAACCACAAACAGTGACCCAGTGTTGTGAGAACAATAATCTTTTGCCTTAACTAATGTTAATAAGATAATGATCATGAGAAACCACTGCTTAATTAAATTGTTATCCAGAGTTAACAGGGTTAAGAAATGTATAAGAAACCACAGCTGCTGTCAGCTTCCATGGTGCTGTGTTGAGTGTAGATTTCTAAAAACAGAAATCTTGTTACTTTGATCATCATATCATCATCATCATTGTTGTTGCAGAAATATTACCTTGCAAGGATTAATACATTGTTTGCATGTTGTGGTGTGATTGTGTTATCCTCAGATCATCCCAGCAATTGGCTGGCTCTTAGCCTGATGTGACTCTGACCTGGTAACATATCAGCGCTGACCTGTGCCGCTTATCAAAACCACGGGCACGTGGAAGTGTCTGCTCTGTGGCTGCCCAGTTGAGTGCTGAGCTGCCTGCCACTGTTGCCTGGCAACTGTCCAGAGAGCTTCAGGCAAAATGATATGGACAGACACTCACAAAAGCACTTGCAAACACAATTCAAGCACTTCCATATTTAAGTACACAAAAGCTGCATGCATGCGTTTGTGAGCATAAAAACAAAGTATTAGCTAGCATGCTAGCTCCAGCTAGCGCCAATCCCATCGCTCTCTTTGCAAGGGCAACATGAAGAGAATTTGGTTTGTCATCCACCATTGAAGATAAGTCAAACAAGTTCCTTCTTCTCCTCTCTTTCTCTTTCAGTAAGTTTTCTTTCTGATCCCCCCCATCTGCTGAGTTGGGCTTCCTACTGACTTTAGCGCTGAGAGCAGCAGTTTATGAGGCTGAACTCATGCATATTCAACACTTGCTTTAGGTAACGGCCAAGGAACTGTGAGGGGAGTCATCAACCTCTAAGTAAAGATACCGGATGAAGACAGTGAAATTAATGGATGAAAGAAAACAGAGGAGTAGTGAGCAACTGAAGGAGGGAAATTTAAAACAGAAATATGTAGGGTATTTTGTATGTCTGCTAATAACTGCTGCTTCAGCTCATCTTTCCACTCGTGATTACGAAAACTTAAAAAAACAAAAGTGATTTTACTTAATGGAATCATGAAAGCATAATGAACACTACCACTGAATGCAAAAAGATAGTAGGAGCACTTAGTGTTTCTCTAATGTTCACTAATGAGATGAGTCATGGTAAAAGCCATTATCCTTATTGATATTGTATTGCATCTACAACAGGAAGATGTATTAGCATTAAGAGACAGATATCATCAGAAGGATTTTCTTTTTACGTTTTGAGACAAAATAAGTTTTTACACACGTCCATACCAAGAGGATGTTTTCAGTGTTTTGTTAAGTGTACCATATTGAACAGCATTACTGAGAATATCTTCTGTTGTCGACCATCTCTGTAAAATCCTGCAAATTCAAAGACCAGAACTGAAGTGCGCTCAGTCATCTGACTGTTTGACTGCTGAGACTGGAACATGCATCTGCAGAGTCCTTTTTAGGACTGAACAGAATGACTGCAGTGGGTCACTGAACATATTTCTGTGAACAGAGAAGAAGGAACAAGAGGAGAGGGAGGGGATGGGGGGTGGCGAGTAAGAAAGGAGAAAGGGATAAAAAAAATCCAGAGACATAAGACTGGTATTAAACCAAATATTGCCCAAAGCTACTGTCAGATCCTAAATGACAGAGAGGTGAAAGGAATATATTGAATGACACATTATATAATTTCACTGTGACATCACAGGAGATGATGAGAGATGTCAAAAGATATTGCCTTTTTATACAAACAAAAAGGTGACTGAAGAGAGGAAACAAGGCTATGTTTCTGTATATCCATCCATCCATCCATCCATCGTCAACCACTTATCCTGTGTACAGGGTCGTGGGGGGCTGGAGCCAATCCCAGCTGACATTGGGCAAAAGGCGGGGTACACCCTGGACAGGTCGCCAGTTCATCGCAGTGTTTCTGTATATATGAGTCACTAAATCAATCAAGTAAAAGTAGAGGCACTATTACAAAAAAGGAAATAAAAACCCATAGCAGATGGCGAATGTCTCCTGCACACTGAAGACTAAAGAATCTGTTTTGATGATTAGAATAAAGTGGAATTGATCATTCAGTATTGTGCGGTAACCTTGAGGATTATCTACTGTGTATGGATGTATTCACGGATGAATACGACCTTTCTCTGTACTGTATGCAGTACTGTATGTACTAATGACTTGACTTAATGACATCTAATTAATTCAAATAATAACAATTAAAAAAGATATTTTAAAAGTACTTCTGTCATTAAAAACACTTACTCTGATGTACAAGTTTGTAAATCCTGTATTAGGCATGGTCAAATATATACTTTAAATAATAATGAGTTTACATATCTGCGGAGAAAAAGGGTGTTTTTAATGTTAACATTTTTCTATCTTGAGCGAATATCTAAAGCATTTGATAGCACCCCTAGAGGATGTTGATTTTTTTCCACAATACAAAAGTGATCATTTCCCTTTACTGACTCAAAGATCTGCTGCTGTACTTCACCTCATGCACATTCTTGTAGGATTATCAAAATGTTTACACAAATCGGTTAAGTCTCCCTGTTGGCACTGGAAGTTCAATCTAAAGACATGCTTGCAGGTCTGTTTCAATTATGCATCACTCTGTATGTCAAGTACACCCAGAAATGAAATTATATTGCAATTGGGCTTCCTCCTGCTGAACTAATGTCATTTCAGTACACCGCCCATAGGCTTCCAATGTCATTGTATTTATTACCTTACTTATCTCACTCAGTTTTTACTCTCAAAAGGTCCATTCAAATGGTACCAAGCTGTGCATAAAACCAGGCTGTCATCCCAATTTGAAAAGCAATGCTTCAAACTTCACAGACACAAAGACGTTTCAAAGCAAAAGCAACACAAAAAAGTTCTATTTCAGAAAGAACTGATCATCAAAATCAAAGTCAGAACTAAAAACTGATCAAATTAAATGAATTAAAACCCTTAATACAGAGGCTTGCTTGCAGACCAAACATTTAATCACAAAGCTAATCATAAAGATATAAAGCTGTTTTCATTGATGATCAAATTTGCTATGACACGTATGCATATAACTCACCATGTAATTGTACATTGATTACAGTACACTAATAGTATAGGATATTACACAAGCTATTCACTGGCTAAACTAGGAGTAATTAGTGAGAAATACTAAGAACTTTCCAGTGTGTGGCTTGGATAAATAGTTTCATAATATTTGAGTAGATTATCTGATTACAGTAAACCTAATGTCAAGTACATTTGTTACATAGAAATGTAAAGTTGGAAAATTAGTCTTTCAAAGTCTGACACTGTGGGTTTTGTCACCCACAGAGACAAAATTGACTTTTTGCTATGTTTTGTAAGTTGATTTATGGACGTTTGTAAGTACGATTTTTGATTGAAAAATCTCCTCCTCTTTAATTCTCGCCTCACAGAAAATCTCTGATTTTTTAGATTTTGACACCTTATGTGGTGTGTAAGATGTTTTGCTTCAAGTATGACTAGCTGCATTAATTATCTTCCTTGTATTTGATTGGTCCAGCTGTGCAAACTGGCTGCCAGCCTGGAAGGCAGATTGGTGTCAGTTTCAGTCAATATACCTATAAGTCATTAGTGTTCAATGTGAACTTTGCCTATATAATGGAAGCAACTGTTCCTGGATACAGTTTTATTTTCTCCAAGAACCTTTAGCCTCAAACACACACAATTTTACCACCACATTTGCACTTGCATTAAGGTCCAGATAGCAGATAAATAATTAAGAATATTGCAGCCTTTTCTAATGTTCAAGTATGATTCACAGATCCAAAGTTTTGGTTTGCACGTGAATCTAGCTGCAATCAGAATGACACGCAAGCAAAATGATTATGTTTTTCTGTGCAGTCATCACAGTCAGTGCACTGTAGGCAAAATGTGGGGAAAGAAGTGTTAACGAGTGGGAAGACTGTGGCTCTGTGCGGGGAGTGGGAGGTGTGTTTCATTTGTATTTAGGGACAGCTGAGTTGTGAGAAGGCAGCAGGCTGAAATTAATTGACAGCAAAATCTGTGCTGGTTAAAAATAATGTTTATGTCATATTTAAAGGGATGTTTTAGAGAACAACGGGCAACATTGTTGGAACTGATTTCCAAGGCTCACTGGGCTAAAGTTGTATTTGTAGAGGCACTGATACTGTTTTGATTGATATGAAAATTGTCCATGGGCTTGTAAAATTATATTTATTAACACATAAAATGGCATTTACTAGTGTGCCACGCACAGAGTACATGAGCACATCAATTTGAATTGATTGGTCTGTAAGTGGACAACAAGCTAAAGTTACGACATCTTTCTCAGTATTTTGTAATTTTAAGAACAGTACTATAAAATATGCAATATAATTGTCATTATGAGTAGTAGTAGTAATAGTGGTATTGAACAGAGTATGGCCCAACTACAATAATATATGGAAGTTACAAGGTTTTAGTATTACGAAGAGCACTGCAGTTTGCAAATTTTGTAGCTTCACTACAAAAGTAAGATGAAATTGTTAATAACAGATAACATATAAGAGGTAACATCCACAGACAAGTAAGACTTAACTTCCTTCATCAAAACTATTAGGCAACATAAGCAGCACATCTGATTGAGATATTACATGATCTCAATATCTCTCAACTTTTTTAAACAAAACCATATGAAGTTTGCGGTTTTAGACATTTTTCTTTGACTGTGTCCCACTTGAGTCCAGTAGGGTGCGCTCGCACTGTAGTAGTCTGCTACCAAAGTGTTAAACTACATGTACTCTGTCCCCAGCTAGGCTTAGGCAACCTTACAGCTGCTCTAATGAATATGTTTATATTAACAATGGATGAAAGGACTATGTGCAATGCGAAAGAAGTCAGTGATGAACCCACAGAGAATTATCACCAGACTCTGCAGTTCCCCTCAGCTCTACGGAGCCTTTTAGCATCTTTCAGCTCATAGCTATGGCCTGCAACTTTAATGTTTTGGTTCAGCCTTCTTTCCAGCTGCAGCAGGCAGCAGGTTTCAACAAAAAAAGATCTCATATATTCCCTGTACCCTTCCTGCCCAGCACCAAATGGAAGAAGGTTAGCCAATCGCTGGTGAACATAGTGGTATTTGGAAGCTACAGAGCCAAATATTTTTCTTCAACAGTTGGTGGAGGCCAAAACAGAGCTAAATGATTATTGTTGGACTTTTGTGTATGCTAATGTTGCTCGGTGAATAATGGTCATCCAAATGAATGTTGCTCATTGTCTGCTGGATGTGTAAGTAGGCAGCTATTTGCTAACACAATCCCAATATCAACTTTGTAAGGTGATAATACAGTAGTGGCAGTAGTGGCAGTGTTGTGTTCACAGATGAATGTACTTCCCCTAAGGTACTCAAAAAATCTATTCAGGTGTTAACATGTACAAAATTAACACATTTTCAGAACAACAAAATTAGTTTGTTCTGAACTTGATCAAAAACCTCACCAAAAATATTAATCAATATAATAAATGAATATTAATAAATATGAAAAGTGCATTTTGGCAGCGTGATAAGCAAACAAATGTTGAATTCATAACTGCTTTTATTCAGTGTAAAAGCTGTGGTTATTAAACGTGGTGGTATTTACTAAGTAGGTTGTTCTTACTTACAAGTAAAAAGCTGAAATTGGTTAGAAAGTGCCGAGAAACGTTTCCAGAAGAAGCGTTTCATCTCTCTTCCTGAGGTGAAAAATGTTCTCACTTTCAGGCCCACGATGGTGGGCCTTTCCCCAGAGTTCATTAATTAGTTAATTAGTTAATTAGTCTGAACAGATGGCTATGCAACACAAATCAGAAGGCTCTCTGGGCCTGGAGCAGGAGGAAGGTAGGAGAAGGTGAGCCGAGAAGCAATCTGGAATCTCGACTGTCACCGAACTTCTGAACCAGGACGTGTGCAGCAGACATTTTCTTCTCGTTCACCCATTGCACTCCACAAACAACAGGCTGTATCATATATTAATAAGACGATTGACATGTGTATGTGTCATACTGGGGTGAAAGCATAAGGCGTAAAACCATATGCAAGGGTGCTGTGGTCACACTGCAGGAGCATTTATTTGAATGAATACTTTGCATCAGTGCAGATTTAAAAAAGCATTTCTGACGGTTTATTTTTAGACTGTTCCCATCTCCCCCCTTCTGTTTCCTTTTCCCTCACTGTCTCTCTATGATTCTCCCTCGCTCATCTGTCTCTATTCCCTGCTCTCTCTTCTTCCCTTATTCCTGACTCCCTATCACTCTCTTAAAGGCGCAGGCATTGAATGAAATGAGGTTGGCATGTGTAAGCTCCTGTGTGTGTAAGTACAGGATAATACTAAAGATTAGAACATCAAACTATTCGAATACAGCATGCCTGTGTTTCTCACTTTGACTCCAATTCAGTGTCAGAGAGGCGTGCTATTAAAAATTAAGATGGATGGTTGCATTATTCATATATATATATTTTACGCACGGCACTCAACCAAGTTGCGCACACATACACTTACACACTGTTACATGCACAAGCAGAGATATATCGGCGTGCACATGGGCAAACATGCGTGCTTATGCTACACAAACATACAAACACAAACACACACAAGGATTATCGCCTTAGTACAGTAACCTATTTAAAGCATATCAGAGAGAGAGAGAGAGAATACATTCGCCCACATACCAAAATTTTCAACAATGTTCAAGGAATCGAGGACACTGCGCCATCCCTCATAATCTCTCAGCAGGATCGCTCTCCACCTCTGTGTGTATGTATTTTGTATGCACTTTAATGATTGTGTGTGGAAGTTGCAGTGTAATAAACATACTGTGCAATGCATGAGTGCACTACATGTAAATCGGCAAACACAGATACAGCTGAAGAGCGTTTCGATCAGCCTGCAATTTCATACTACGTTCAGCAAACCTGATTTCAAAGTTGTGAACTGAATCTCACGCTCAATTTTCTTAACAGTCCCGATTTGTCTGACAGCTGTGAAAAAAGACCACATAGAGCAGGTTTAAGCTGCCGGTCCAGGTCCTCATTTCACTAACTCTCAGTTTGTCCTTGTCCCTGTGCCTCTCCATTGGCACCGTCAATAACGGTCTGGATCATGTTACCCTCTGTTAATACTCGATGCAACTCTTGGACGGCCTCCTAAACTACTCCCATTTCTCTGTTTATCATTATTCTGATTTGTTGAAACAGGCGTGATGCAATAAACAAGATCTGATTACCCAACCTGGCAAACGCAATGGCCGTCACAGATAGTCTGTGTGCAAACACCTCCAAAAGATGATGGCGAATGTAAATACTTGACTCCAATGATATCCAGCAGCACAAGGGCTCGGTACACACACACACACGCGCGCAGCTCGGCCCACACTCACAGGCCATGCAAGCACTGCAAAGCTCCAAAAGAATGGACAAATAGAACCCCTTAATCCAAAAATACACTGAAAGCAACAGACACACATTTCAATTCTGTTTTCAGTGGCTGAATGTACACCAAAGGCACTAAGTGGTCCGTGGTGTCTCTGAAGAATAATGAGTCACAAGTGCATATTAATACAACAATTAATTAATCCCAAAAAATTAAATTTTCAGGCTAAGTGACCACAGTAAATACCTGTCTGTGCTTCATTATCTCTGCTGGCTGCTGCACAGAAATCACACTCAGTGAACAGATAATGGAATAACTGGTTAAGTCTGAGCAACTTTGGTGACAGAAATGACGCAGGATGAACTAGACCTCATTGTACATGATTTCAAGACTGATCACACTTTAGAACTGTTTGCTGTTATTTTACATAAACATGTTTCCAAGTCCCAGAACAGTAATAGAGTAATGTAGTACCGTCTGTATTATCAGCTGTGTATTAGATTTCTGCTACCCAACCTAAACTCTGATGCTTTGTCGTGTGCCAATCGCCTGCATCCATGCCTTTTACTATGTGCGGCAACTAGATGCCCTGTGGGAAGAGGGAAAGAGACAGCGGAGCCACTGTGTTGCATTAGCCTTGCAAGCTAAAGGTCAACAATGGATGAAATAAAGCAGAAATCTATGGCTTTGAGTCAGGTCCTAAATTGAGCAGTACCAGTCAGGTTCAACCAGGTCAAATCAAATCCAACTTTTTTTTTTAGTTAAAACATTCTGTGTACAATCACTTTATAACACTATCTATTACTCCTGGTCCCATTTGTTAGTGTCCATTACAATAGTAGTTAATTTCCTTTTTGCAGAGAAAATCCAGTAATTCTCTCCTCTACAGAGCCCAAAAATCTGTGAAAAACCTATGACGTTAGCAGGGACACCACAGCTCAAACTACAAAGAAAAGTCACATTCACGAGAGTTAAGTACAGATTTAGTGACACTGGTGCACAGACAAAACTGTGAGGAGGGTGGAAGGGTCAGTGGTCGTGTGGTCTGGGTTTGAATGCATTTATGGAATTTGTGAAGGAAGCACATTCTATTAAGGTGCTTTCTAAAGCTGAGATCATTGTAAAATCCAACTTACAAACCTTATTAATCTTAACAACTATATCCCCAAAGCATCGTAACCTAAGTTAGAAATGATCGTAGATTAACGAGTATCTCCTGCCGGCTCATAGAAGGCTAAGAGGGTCTTAAGAAGCCTAAGAGGGATCTGAAAGAGAAGACACCATGTTTCACTGAAGTTTTGATTGTTTTGTTCTTGTGCAGTCTATAGTTTTCTCATGACCACTGATGCTCTCTGTTTAGTGATGTTTCATGTGAAATGACTGATGATGTTTAAATGTGAAAACCCATACACACATTGAGGAATATCAAACATTTGATTCGCCCAATTGATCTGCCGCTTTCTCTTGACTGCGTCTAACTCTCCCTGTTTTTGCGTAGTCTATGTGCAACTGATGCAACTTTCCTGTTTTTAGTTTCCATAACATCCATATTGATGATGGATGTTGTTTGCCACATGCTTACCCACCGCAGCTCTAATACAGAAATGATGACAGAATAACATTCACAATAGATGACATGCATATTCATGAAACTCCGCTGGAACCAACGCTGCTTGATTTTAGTTTTAATTTGTGCTTAAGAGTAACATCAAGAAGGATTTCCAATGAAATAATTTCAACACTGCTGAAATCATTTGAGTGAATGCTTTATGTAAAAAACTCAAAAAGCATCTTTACAGTATATGCCAATCTAGACATTCATATGCCTTAGTGTTAGCTTAGAGTAAGACCTATTAGGACTGCAGGAGCCTGCATTCTTGGCCATTCTTTGTTGATTTATGACTTGAAAGGGACATAAATCATAATGCCTTTCAAATGGGGATTTTTCATAGAGTGCTATTTTTCACATTTATATGTGCAATGTGCCACCATTTCTAAAACATGGTAGAGATCATCTTTCTAACACACGTGGACTGGTCAAGGTCAAGGTGAGGTGACATATGCCAAACAAGGTCAGTAGACATTTACATCAGACGCACCCGTGCCTGATAACACCGGCGGGGTGTGGCACACCGAACTTACCGAGCACACCGAGCCGATAGTTCATGGTGACCACAATGACATTTCCGTAGGCAGCAAGGACGCTGCCATCAAACATGTTCCCTGAGCCCTCCATGTAGGAGCCTCCGTGGATGAACAGCATCACAGGCTTCTTGCGACGATCCCGAATATCTGCACAACACAGAAAAACAACGGTGTTGGTTATTTTATGCTCATTCGTCAAATTGAAATTCTTTGCCACACTCTTCTCCTCCTGTTGAGCTTAAGGGTCCACAGGCAACAGGTTGTCTACTCAGTTTCAACTGACAGCTCTAGATTTGTATTACTGCAGCAGTCTTCTAAGTAAAAAGATCCATGCGCAGTTTTTGTAACCTCCTACAGCCAGTTATTCACAAGAAAAAAGGAGATGAAGATACTAAGTATGAAACATTTTTAGTGGACTGCCTTTAAGTTGGCAGCAAGTATTTCATGTCTTCCCCACTGGGCATTTCCTCTGTATTTTATTCTGTGATGTCTGTTTCCCCTGTCCTGGGCAGTAATGGTATCTTCCTAAACTGTCCCCTCCATGTGTGGAGCAAATGGTGCAGCCAGTTCTGATGCCCTCTCTGTTATTGGTGTCTTTGTACCCATCAGTGTGTTGCTATGGTTCACTCTGTTGGTCTGTGCCCCCCAAACCCACCACCCCCATGCAACCCCCGCCCCCCCCCCTCTCACAACGGCTGTGGTATGGTCTGAGTGTCTGAGTGTGGATAAGGTTGAGAGAGCTGCCAGTGCAGCCCAGTTAGGCTGAGTGTCTGCACTGTGCAGGGCCTGTGGATAATTTGTATGAAAGCCAGACCAAGTGGAAACATAAATAACAGCCACAGCATCTGTTTACCCTGATGAGCTTCAGTACTCAGAGATGGGAGAGAGAGAGAGAGAGAGAGAGAGAGAGAGAGAGATAAAGGAGGGAACAAAGAAGAAGAGAGAGGAAGGAGATGAAAATAGGGCAGTATGAGAGAACCGACAGGGGTAGAGACATGGATGGGAGGTTCTAACCAAAAAAAAAAACATGATTGCAAGGATGAAATGTTACAAAGCAAGTCATACATAGCGAGGTACGCTAATGAACACTCAGATTCACACAGGATTCACACCGTATTCACACACACACACACACACACACACACACACTCTTGCATAGGCAGCTGCGATGTTGAGTCGCTATGGAAACTGCTTCTCGCTAATAGAACTGCACCAGCCATTCCATTGGACTCACTGAATGCCTGTTGCCCTGGTAACAAATTCTACTCACGTATTTGCACACCCGCCTGCATCACCACCTGAATCTCAGGTTACACATGCACTCGGGTGCGTCACTCACAATCACACACACACAGGCACGAACATGGAAAGATGGCACATATGGCTTCACACATGCAGACATCTTTTATAGATCGTACGTATGACGAAAGTAGACCGTCTAAAAATAAAAATGTTCAATCGTACATTCTGATGCGCTGCTCTTTTCCTTCTCTCCTCTGGTGTATTCTGAATCTGGGCTGATTTCCCAGAGGATATGTAAACAAGTTCAATTATCCCGGCATTACCAGGACAGTATAGAGGAATGACATATCAGCAGGCCGTCATCAGCCCCCACTTGGCACTCACGGTAAACCTGAGACAAGGAACTTAGGCTAAGACATGTAGCAGCCATTTAAAAGGTCCAGTCAGTATTTTTGTAACTTTGAAGTTACTATTTTACTTACTAACTTACCTGTTTGCTTCACGATGGTCACAAGGGATAAAAATCAACGCAGGGGAGCCGTATATAGTCTTTTTAATTCCACACAGTCTTCCTCCTTTTCCAAACCTGGCACCTACATTATCCACAATGCAACTTGACTGCCAGATGGGTTGGCGATTCAGATAAGTTAACACTAGCAGCGGCTAATGTAGCCTCAAGCCACTAGCCTCAAGAGAGATGAGGTGGGGAGGTGCTGCAGAGATCTGTTCATTTTCAACTTGAAGTCTTTGGCGCCAAAAGATGTAGACTCAAGTGACACCACGTACTCCTCAACACATGATAATAGACTCTGATGTGTAAAATCGGAGGAGTTCCTTTTAAATTTAAATTTAGTAGATGTTTAGTTTGTTTGGTAGTTTTGTTTTTTCTCTGTCTCTGTCAGCTCTTTGGATCAACTGTATTGAAAGTCCTACTAGATAAAGATGAGTTGAGCTGAGTAGTGACAGGAGAGTTTCTAAGAGGTGGTGGGGTGATTCTTTTGTTTACATTTGGATGACGGATTGTGCCTTTAAGTTAATAGGGAGCCCCCTTTTCAAGCTAGCCTCTGCTCCATTAGCCTTGAGCAGAAAATGTATTTATCCATTGAGGCTTTCATTCATTGTTTTTTTCTAAAAGGCTGAGCTGCAATAGTGTTTTTGTTTTTGTCCAAGTGAAATGAATATCTGTTGTTGTACTGTACAGCAGCTTGCAACTTTACCTATGATAGATCTACCAGTTATGTTAGTATTTAACAACTACAGCTCTGTTGAGATTTTTATTGAGCCCCAATGCACCTAAGTTGTTTGACCACTGAGGTTACACAAAGTTCACAAAGTAATCACATGGTGTTATAAGACATCAAGGTCATTACTGTATGAAGTGCATAACTATGAAACTTCAACTGCGACCTTTGACTGAAAACGGACTTAACTTTTGTTTCACTTTCAGCTTTGGTAAATTGGCACACTGGGAATAAAAGAGAGGCTGAAAAGATATTTTGTCTAATAATTCAGAACCACTGAAATCTCAGAAAAATTAAAAGTTATAACTGAAATATTTGCTAAGCCCAATAAAGGCTAAGAGTAAGCCAAAAAAAAAAACTTAAACTAAATGGAAATAAGAATCCATTCACTTTGGAATAAAAGATAAAAAGCTCATGCATACCTACAATGCCTTAATGAAAGTTGGATAGGAAAAGGTCCAAGTGGCGTAAAAGAAGAAAACTTCTTGCAGTCTATCTCATCATGACAACATTTTTGGGGTTTCAGATGTTCATCAGGTAAGATTTAAAACAACATGTCTAGTTTACATTAATCAAAAGCTGGACACATGGTATAGGTATTTTGGTGAGAATACGGGCATTTGTCCAGTGATAATAAAAAATGTGAAGATAGCGCTCCATTTGCATGAGATGGTTTATTTGCAATATAGTGTTATAAAAAACATAAATAAGAGAAAGATGGAAACAAAGTTAAATGTGTGAAGAGAGGGAAGGAAGGAAGGGGCTCCGCACAAACAGAGAGGTGATTAGGGGTGTAGGTTCAAAGTGTTTCATTCTGCCTAAATCAAAGGCCTGTACAGCCAATAAGGAGGTCACTGTCTCGCCTGCCTGCCTCTAAAACACTGGCATATTATTCGCGCTAGTTTCTACCTAACCCGATACTACCCCGCTCCATTACATCTATTCTCAATGTAATGTCTTACCTTCCAATAGAAACTGCCTACTTTCTACTTTTCCACTATTCTGGTCCTCTCTCATTCACTCTTATGGAAATCTCAATTGATTTGGGCGGAAAAGTTTTTGCCTGACTAAGCGCTTAGTTTTTACACCCAAACCAGCGCCCGAGCTATGCAGTTTCTTGCAAACAAAAACATGATGCTATTATAGTATTTTCCAACAATGTTTGGGAACCTGTGTCCAATCCATACCTGAACAATTCAGTGAGGAATTCAGGCCTACCCGAGCACTCCTCATCCTGTCAAGATCCGTCAGGTGTTGGCAAATGTCAAGCTCTACCGGTTTCCTACTCATCCACCCCCTCAATCTCTCTTTTTCTACATCTCTCTCTCACTTTCAAAGCTCTATAAATGTCATTTCATAATGCACTTGTCTTCATTATGACTATTTTTTCCCTTCTCTCCCCCTCATTGCCCTCCCCTGTGCTCTCGCAGTGCTCAGCTTTTCCTTTTCTTTCATCTCTATTCTATCATTCTGCTCCTATCCTCGGCAATCCTGCATGAATCCTTCCTTCTGTTTTTACTGTTAAGAAACCACACAATTGGATTAGCTACATCTGTCTCTTTTTAAACCATACCAATTAGAGATGCAAGGAAGAGAGAATTCAATACCCAAATAGCACAGAGCTCAAAAAAACAAAAAAAACAACAACCACACACATTGGCACAAATTAGAGCACATGCACTCAGGCACAGATTTGCACATGCACTGTGCTTGAGTAGACACATGCACACATGGAAATGTAACACACTCTGTGTGTGCATAATGCTATGTAATATACAGTATGTCTGGGCACGTGTACAGAAACATGCGCACACTGTCTGAATAGATTTTGGCTGCATCAGTAAAGAGTAATGAGAGCATCTCCATTTGACTGCAGTGAACTTGAAAATGTACAGCAATGGCAGAAATATGCAGAAATCCTCCAATTTCTCCTACTTTAAAAATGAAGAACTGGAGAAATCCCAATAACACTATGAAGGACAATATTTTAGCAGACCGTTTCATAAGGACTTTAGTACAAGAATAAAAGCGCAGGTGAAAAAGGGCTGAATATTGATTTTCAGTGATGCATCACACAGGATAGTCAGAACATCAGCGTGTGGTTGATCAACCACATAGCAACCGAGACAGGAAAGTAAATTAGCTCCCCGTGCAAGTACCCAAAGAGCAGCGTTTGTGACGGGGGGAATCAAGAACAACTATTTAGTATGGAGCTCTTTATGCATTTTAGCTAAAAGCGTGCCAGTGAGAGGGAATGACATATTTGTGTGCTACTAAAAGCAGTTAACAATGGACAATGTAATGTGCACATAGAGTGATGAGTCTAAGATGAATACAGATACAAACACAGCATTCCCCACAGAGATTGAAAAATGGAGCACGAAGATTAAAAAAACATGCAATTAAAATACCTTCATCCCTTGGTCTGTTCATTGTAGACTCATCATGTTTTTTTGTGAGCGGACCTAAGGTTCAGAAAAGGGGGGTGGAGACAAAAGACAAAATTCAAAAGATTGCATTTGCAGAAAAACAAGAGAAGATTAAAAGAGAAAAATAGCAAAGATGAGATGTTCTGCTCTGTTACGTTTCAGGGACTGCGTACAGCTGAAGACAAACTGTTTACAAGAATTACACACTGTTTCCTGAAAAGACAACCCCAGACTCATCTGTTTTAAATGCTTAGGATCTAGTCACGCACTGCCTCGTAAATGACCCCAGGGGCCACTTCTCCTCAACCCTTCTTCCAATCAGTCCTGACACACTGCTGCTTTGTAAAGAAAAATCAATGAGCAGAATCAAGCCATCACTCTCTTGGGTCAGAAAAAGCAAAGGAATGCCAAGATACTCTGTATCCTGCTCCAGCTTAGGACAGCGTTGCAGTCCTAGAGCAAATGTCCCTGCACAACTCAGACTGTCAAAACATTACACACCTACACACACAGGGGCTGGCACAGATACTCATCCTGAATACATGTGACCAGATACACACATTGTGCACAGAGAAATGACGGCATAGAGCCGGAAATGTGAGTCTTTCCTACCAAATTAGTTAAGAGAGAGCTGTGTTTGATATTTACACCACCTGCGAAGGCTTCCCTCAACAAGGTCAAAGAGGAGCTCAACATTAAGCTTTAATGCTAATGACAGTTAAATGCCCCACAGGGCATGACCAACAACAAGCATTTATCAGTGACCAACCAATGCCCTGGCACGTCAACCTCTGTAAGTCTTAACTGATAAGGATCCCATTAATTTGTTATTTCTTGGTTTCCATCAGCGCAGCTTTCCATCAGCCCCCAATTACCAATTCGTTTTGTGTCATTCTCAGTCACTGTCTCCATGCGCATGTCTTCGAGAAATCCATTACAACACACTCACGTTCACACATGCAGCCTCACACACATTAACGCCACACAAAGCATGCTAACAGTGTCCTTATCAACTGTTGCTGTCCTCCTTGTACCCACCTGGCTGCATGTTTCCTGCTCTCTGCTGGAGAGGCGTTACAGCGTCTCATTTAAAAGAATACTATACGTTGGGTTACCAAGGTGTTATCGCTCTGTTAATGTGCTGCTGTGGTAACCTCACAGTAAAGTAGTGGGGAAGTTCTGATTCTGATTCTGATTCTGAAGTGATGGCATATACAATTTTCACAATGCTTTGCATCTATTGACAAAAGGAGACATAGGTGTCACAATATAACAGGTTATATACTGAAATTGAGTTCTGTAACTCCCTTCTGCTACATAGCAAACATTTTACATTAATACATAAGCAATTCTAAAAATGGTAAACAGAAATTAACAATATTCAGTGGAGCAGTGCTGTGGATGAATTTGAGTTTAAGAGCCCGATAGCTTGGGGAAAAAAGCTGCTCTGGTGGTGTGGCAGCTGAAACTTCCATATCTATTTGCGGAAGGCAGCAGGGTGAACAGGCTGTGGCTGGGTGGGTACTGTCCTTTAGTATCCTTTGGGCTCTGCAGGCACCTCATCTCACCAATCACTGATGCTCGGGAGAAAGGTACCAATGATCTTCTGAGCAGTTTTAATCCCCCACTGCAGAGCCCTCTGGTCCTGGGCCATGCACATGCCAGTTTGTGATGTTTTCAGGATGCTTTCTATTGCTCCTCTGTAAAAACTGACCAGAACTTGACACAGGAATTTGGCCTTCTTAAGCTTACTCAAGAAAATAAGGCGTTTTTGAGCTTTCTTCACTAGTGTGGAGATGTGAGATGACCATGTCAGGTCTCTGTGATGCTGATTCCCAGGAACCTGAAACTGTTCCCCTGCTCCACCTCAGCTCCACTGATGTAGACAGGAGTGTGTGTCTTAACCTCCTTTTTCGCTGAAATCAATGACCAGCTCCTTAGTTTTGCTGATGTTGAGCAGTAAGTTGTTCTCTGAGCACCACTATGCAAGATTATGAATTTCCTCCTGATATGAAGTCTCATTGTTGTTTGAAATCTGGATGATGATGATGATGGTGGTGTCATCTACAAACTTCACAACAGAGTTCTCTCCATGTCGGAGAATGCAGTTGTGGGTGTACAGCATGAACAGGAGGTGGCAGAGCACACAGCCCTGGGGGGCTCCGGTGTTGAGTACTAGGTGAAGGAACTGTCTGGGGTCTGTTTGTGAGGAAGTCCAATATCCAGTTGCAGAGCGTTGTATTTAAACCCAGAGTGCTGAGTTTGCTGATCAGTTTCATGGGGAAGATTGTGTTGAATGCTGAGCTGAGCTGAAATCCACAAACAGCATTCTGATGGAGGTGTTGTTTTTCTCAAGGTGTGTGAGGGCTGAGTGGAGGGCAGTGGAGATGGCATCCTCTTTGGATCTGTTGGTTCTGAAAGCAAACTGGTGAGGGTGCAGGCTGGCTGGGATGTTGTTCTTTATGTGCTGAAGAACCGGTTTCTCAAAGCACTTCATCAGAATGGGGGTGAGAGCCACAGGGCGGTAGTCGTTCAGACTGGACACTGCAGACTTTTTAGGTACAGGAATGATGGTGGCTGTCTTGAAGCAGGTAGGAACCTGCCCGGATCACTGCACTCCACCATTATAATGCTGCATTTTCACCCATCTCTCTATATGAATATGGTTTCCTGATATAAAATGTTTATCGTCCGTCTAAATGGAAAAGGATCAATGCTGAATGGATTTGCTGCATCCTCTGAGTACCACCACGCCGGCGCCTGATCCAGAGAGCACTTCCTGACACAGATGGAGATAGTACAGTAGTTGGTCCTGCACCACACAGCAAACAGGTAGACAGACCGGTAATGGATAAAAGGGCACATTAGTCCGCCATATTGTCAGCACTTCCCCACTACTTAGCACCACTCTAAAACCACACCTCACCACTTAATGGAGATTACTCTGATTTTATTTGTTTTTTTAATGTCTAATAAAGAGCTAACCTATAGGTGAGGATAGGATCCATTCAAACAGACAGTCTCTCTTTGTAGTGGATCATCAGACTTCACCTTAAGACTTAATTCACCTGCGTCACCAAATCTTTTTTAGTAACAACTAGAATTACCGCCCGGAGGTAGTATACCTTTTCCAGCCAGGCAAGTTGCAGCCTTCGTCCATGTCTGACCAGACTCATAATAGTGAACAGGAGATTGAATAATATTTTTTGGCTAAATGGCTATCACTATATTGATGATATGATTCCAGTGAATATACATAGTTTGATTAATAAAGGATTATCACAGATGTATTGGCTAAACAGGTACACATATACTTGATTAATATGTAAAGATGGATTTTTATAGAGTGTAGCTGGTGCTTTTGTTTTCTCCTGGAATTTTTTAGATGTGAAGCCTCTCTACGACCTGTAGGTTAAACTCACTCACAGGTTCGCGATTAGCTAGGCGTGCTCCAATACGTTGTTTGAAGTCACGTGATTCCAATGATGCTTAAAATTCAGAATGAGGCAGTAAGTGAATGGCATGTTCATTAAGCCCCCAGGAAGTGCTTTGTGTTTTGAAGCCATTTTTCAGGTCTGTCACATGATGCAGACTGGCCTCAAGAGACATTTTCCCATAGACTTCCATTGTGAAAGAAGTAGCTGTTAAATGGTGGATGCATTTTTTTTTACTGAAATGACTCGTTTTACTACCAGAATTTGATCGATTTGGTAATAATATTTGGAAAGTCTAGAAGAGCTGCATAATTAAATCATTTAACCCCCCTTCAAGTTAATGGAAGTCTCTGGTGTGCTTGCTCAGTGAGGCAGGGTTAAAATTTTTGAAGGTCTTGTGAGTGATCAATAAAAGGAGTTTTTATACTCAAATGCCGTTTTATCTACATGTCAATCAGGCTTTAGAAAAAGACATAGTACCATTACAGCTGCAATGAAGGTGGTAAATTACATTTTGGTTTCACTTGACAAGAAGCAACATTCGGCATTACTCTTTATTGATCTGTCCAAAGCTTTCAATACTGTTGATCATGCAGTTTTAAAACTTAGACTTTTTAACTCAGGACTTTCAGAGCAAGCAGTCGCTTGGTTCTCAAACTACATTAGAAATAGGTCTCAGTGTATTAGATGTGATGGTCTATGTTCCAATACTGTAGCAGCCAATAAGGGTGTACCACAGGGCTTTGTATTAAGTCCATTCACTATTTATATAAACAATGTGAAAATGTGTCAAAATATTGGTGTGCGTCAACTCTTGCACAAGCCATTGAATATTTGCAAAGTGGGTTTATCGAAGTCCAAAATAACCCTTTGCAGCTGAAATGCAGATAAGACCAAACTTATGTTGTTTACCACATCCAGGACCAGGCCACAAAACATCCCTCCGGTTGTCACTCCGGGGGGAAGTGAAATAGAGGTTGTTAACTCCTACAAATATCTGGGTCTATTGATATAATAAGTTGTATTTTTCTTTTAATGTAAAAAAGCGACTTGTGGCAACCACTTTTTTATCTGTTCTGGACTATGGTGATTTTGAATATATGTATACCTCTGCACAGTCTTCATATGATCGACACAGCTTACCATGCTTCCTTGAGGTCTATTACAAATTGTAAAGCGCTGACTCACCACTGTGAGCTCTACTCTCAGGTAGAATGGCCTCCTCTGGCTACCCGAAGGCTATGTCATTGGTACAATTTCATATACAAGGCAATTTGTAATTTGCTGCCAAGCTCCCTATGTGTTCATATCATGCAGAAAAGTAATGGGCGACACTCTTTGCGTTCTCAGGACTTCTTTATGCTCTCTGTGCCAAATACCCGTATGGAAACGGGAAAGAAGGCATTTATGTATTCTACACCCTCAGCATACGTTGCAAAAGGACTTGAAACTCACTGAATTAAACTCGCTAAACGCATTTAAATCCAAAATGAAAGACTTAGAGGCAGATGTCTTAATATGTAAATGTTCTTAGATTGTGAAAATTATTTAAAATGATTTTCTGAAATGTTAGCTTACCAGTGTTATTTGTCTGTACCTATGTGTTTGTATTTTTTATATGCTGCTGCCTGTCTTGGCCAGGTCACCCTTGCAATCGCAATGGGATGCACCTGGTTAAATAAAGGTTAAATAAAAAAATTTAAAAATTTAAATAAAGTGGGGCCACACAATGAGGAAGCTGTGTGGAAAATCTGGGTAATTTTATAACCGGAAGTCAAAATTCTTTGACTTCATGCGCCACTTAGCAGCTTTCATAGGAATGGAGCCCTGCCTCCAACGAGATGATGAGATGTAGGAAAGTCCGTCCTGTGCTAGCTCATTGTGAGTCAACATGTGTGTGAAATTTGGAATCACCCAATTAATTTTTAAATGATGGCTAAAAACCTATTTTGAGGTCACAATGACCTTTGAGTCAAAAGTGTCACCTGCGTCCTGTGTACTAAAGTACAAATATTTCAGATTCCAACGTTTCCGGCTCTAGGATGAATGGTCATGTCACAATGGTCACATTAAACTAGAAATAAAATATGTAAAAAGTATCGATATCTGTATCGGCAATACCAGCTTGGGTATTACTTGGATCGTATAGCAAGTAAGTTGTATTGCACATCTCTAGTCACAATCCCCCATCTGTTTAAGGTAAAGGGTACAAGGTAGATTTATTTGTTACATTACAACAGGTTGTAAAGTTGAGTTTGTAACTCCCTTCTGCTATGTAGCAGACAATATACAGTAATCTAAAAGCAATTACAAAAATGGAAAACAGAAATGAACTATATTCAGTGAGTTATGGTGTTGAATAATGGCCAAGCAAGTGTTTTTCCAAGACATGTTGCAATAAAGTTGACCTTTGGGGCAAAAAATGTCTTCACTGTATTGTTGTATCCCATTAAACATAAAACTGAGAAAAGCAGCAAAGCAATAAATGACTTAAACAATTCATTGATTGTCAAATACTTGTTAGCAATATTTTAATTGTCTGACTAATAGATTAATAATTTCAGTACTAGTTGTTAGCATATTGTGACTACTGTATCTTACTGCTGGCACCCTTCGCAGAAATTGACAGCATTACTACATGCTGATGTGACCAAGACCATATGTGGTTGTTATCTGGGTAAAAAAAAGAAAAAGCATTTACGAATAATAAAAAAGAAAGGATAATAAGCATAAACCCAATATATCAAAATATATCAAATAAAGATTTGCATTTTATATATATATATATATATTTGAATTGAATTGAGAGACAGAGAGAATATCTAGGTCTTGACTTCTGACAATGAACTTCTGACCTTTGAAGAAAGACTACAATGCTTTAGACAAGGCAAGAAGTAGGATATAGCCAAAAGGGAAACACAAACACACTTTTTAGAGTCAAAAACATCTTTCCCATCTGCCTCAGTAGAGAGGCCTGCCGGTAAGTTGATGGTCAAATTATGTAATGGGCCACTGGTCACTGAAATACATTGGCCTCCACAGGAGCATTTAGCTCTGGTTTTCCCAGTACTGTTTGACCTAATGCAGCTCCATCTCTCAGTCAACAGCATTTCTGTTCGGTTCAGTGAGCTAGTGGCCAGAGCGCAAGCTGTCTCCTGTCCCTCTCCATTTCCTCAGTGCAGTAAACGGGATGAAGCTGCAGTATGTCATGTCTACGGTGGCCTGTCTGCTTGACAAGGTGTCAGACACAGCTTCAGTTCAACCCCCCCTGTATCCAGGCAGCAGCTTCCAGCACATGCAGTCCTATCCTTCTGCATCTCCATCTCTTCTACTGTGCCCCCAGCCTCCAGCTCCATCCTTGCCTCCACTGTCCTGCCTCCTGAAATATGGTTTTTAATAAAGAGCACGGTAAATGGCTGCTCTAGCGGCAATAAAAATGAAGGATTTTAGACCCTTGGCTGAGCAGTGTCTTGAGGAAATGGGAATGCAGTGAGACAGTACTCTTGCTTAGAAGCCTGGCCACACAGGAGAGTTAGAGTGGAACACTGTAGAAGGAGGTAGGGTGTGAGAGAGAGACAAAGGGAGAATGTAAAACTCACTGTTCAATCAACAAGACCATTTGTGTTATTTACATTATTCTAAGAAGTTATTTGAATTTCATTTGTGTTGAAAAAGTAGCAGACTACATAGTGGCCTGTTAGGGAAGGGCACGAAGCTGATTTGCATTCAGAACAGTGACCCCTTCTACAGCCATCTGCATAAAGATGGAGGAGAGAAGAGAGGAGTAGAGACAAGGATGATTTCAGGGAGGAGAAAGCAGGAGGGGTGAACAGATGCAGAAAGAAAAGAGCTGCAAATTTTCTTTTGTCCAAACAATATCGCAGAGTACATGTTCAGTGAGAGTATTTCCAGGTTTGAAACAGATATATCATATAGGTGTGTGACTTCAGGTAGAATGGGAAGATAATGCATAATGTTGTACTGTGGAGATTAAATGTGTCAAAATCCAAATAACCAAAGCCAAACATTTAGATTCAGACTTTATAGGATTCTGTGCTGCCAATTCATTTTGGCCCACCTAGAACCGCGATGAGTGGCAATACAGCTGCTCCATGCCAAACACAGCACAATACAGCACCATCGTCCTCCTTGCTTGACCATAACCCACTGGTACCAAGTTAGCAAGCTTACATACTAGCTAAAACAGCTTAGTCCAGCTGAAACTAAACTAACTAAGAGCAGCTTTGTGAGGCTTTACTTGCTGACAATGCTAACATGCTGATGTTTAGCAGGTATGATGTTTACCATGTTCATCGTCTTAGTTTGGCATTCTGAGTATTGCTACTTAGCACTAAACAATGTATCAACAGAAGTGATTATTTTTGGAGGGATTTGAATGAACCCAAATATTGGACAAATAAAATTTTGAGCAGTAGAGAGCTCTGAATTAAAAGAGACCACCAAAGTTATTACAATTCATCGCAAGAGAGTATGGATCTCTGTAGCAAATCTCATGATGTTTCATCAAATACTTGGTGAGAATTCTCTCTCATAACCACATGTCACCTCATTGTAGGAAAAGTCAGGGCATCATCACAGTCAATAGGAAAATTCATCAAGGAGACATGAATGTACGAATTTTATGGCATCTTTCTTAATTAATACATTTCCCTGAAAACACGCTAAAGGAAAGGTCAGGAGACTAGCAAAGTCAGAGGTATTTATCGTCTGGGGACCATGTATGTCTATACAATATTCCCTGGCAATCCATGCATTCAATCTGGACATTGCCATCCCCAGATATCCGTCCCAGGTGTGGCTAAAAACTTTAATGCTGAGCTAAAGACAGATAATTTGTCTTTGAGGACATGAACAGTGGCATCTCCAGCAAGAGGACTGTGTTGAGGTTTAAATCAGTTGTGACGTTGTTTGACGTTGCTATGCTTAAAATATGTTTATAAATGAACACTACCAATCAAATCTGATCAAACCACACTCACTAAGAAGTTTTTTCCCCAATTTTCCACTTTAATTGTTGTTTATTTAGTCCTGAAAATTGAACGTCATAGCAAAATACAAGTTTTCAGGGGCTTCAAAAGCTGGTACTTCTAACATAATCGTTAGTCTAACACCATGTAAACAAACACAGTATTTTGACTGCCGTTATGTGTAAAATGTAGTGTGTTTTCAGGGGCACTTCACCCTCCTTCTGTCTCTATTTCTCTCTCACACACAAGGCTAAACATATCCTTGGGGACGGCATCAGTCTTGTGTAAGCAGTGACCCCTGACAATAAGTGACAGATTCTGACAAGCGGACAGGACTACATGTAAAATCAGTCTCACTCATTTGCACACCTTCTCCCCTGGGAATAACACTGGAGCTTCTGCATCATCCTCTCTGTGAGTATGTGACATATGTACTATACAGCATACACACAGTCTCCTCTCATTCCATGTAGGTACACTGTCTGTTATTTACTAAGAGTAGTTAAAAAGCATTTCATCATCTTTTTTCCCAGTCGCTCTTCTATCTTTTTCACAGCATCTCTGGTGCTTTGGTCTCGCTTTATACCCCAATCATACTTGATATTTTAGCAATTAATCAGTTTCCATCTTTTTGACAGGCCACAGAGCATTCATCAATAAAATACATAATCTGTAATACTAACTCAAGCTCAGTGTTGAAATACAACAACGACTTAATATATGAGCAGTAGCAATAAAGCATAAATGTGTTTTCTTGAGTACTCTCAGTCAACTCTCAGGTGAGCCCATTAGTCATAGACTTTGCAACATTTAATCATTAGCCCTGCTTACTATCACCCAGGAGCATAAGCCTTGCCTCCAAAGTTACACTTTGATCCTGTGTTCTTTTACCTGCCCATCTGCTTCCTCAAACCCTCAAACCCACTGTATCATTAATGCAAGAAGTACACCCAGATAGCCCATGAAGATCTGGACGTTTTGCCCTATAGTAATTTTTAGTTTTTGTCTAATATCACCCCAAGAGGCCTAAACAAGGTTGTCTTTTCAATTGTATATGCTATATTTTCTCCTAAGATAAGATTTACAGTGCAGCATCCATACAAGAGTACAAGAGTAAGTAAAAAGGCCTCATTCCAGTTAAAGCATGAAACTGGGGTGTGCATACCAACACGGTGGTCACTGAGGTTTAAAACCATAAGCTAACAACACTAAAAACACAGTTAATTACAGCACTTTGTTGATTAGTTTGATTCAAACCAGCACAAAGAAAATGCAGCCTTGGTAACATAGTTTGTCAATAGTTTTAATCTTATGCCAATTAATGTCAATCAATTCTATTTAACAAAAATGCCATGTATGACAATGTGAATGTTGATCTGTCAACTGAAAGGATAAAAAAATGTGCAAGTTAGTCCAGCTGACTTGTGGAGGATTAAAAGTAAATGATACCTTTTTCATATATACCACAACTGAAGATGGAAGTCACATGTCAAACAGAAGCCAAGTTAGCACCAAGGTTAATGAGATAATCTGCTAGCATGTTTCCTGCCAACGGACCACTACTGGCTGTACGAGCTGTTAGAGTGTTATAAGACCACACACACTGCCTGGGGGTTTTCTGATATTAGTTTTCAAGGGTCGTGATAAACAATCTTTGCCCTTTTCCCCTTTGCTATGGACAATTTTTTACCAGTTTTTCTCTGTAATGTTTTAACCTTTTTACAAAAGGAGACAAGCTAGCAAAGCTTGATAGAATATTTTGGCTTGTTCTATTTACTCATTGACAAACTCAATTAATCAATTCATTGACCATGAAATGATCAAAACAAATCTGTTGCAGTTATGTTACATTTACATTTATTCATTTAGCTGACGCTATTTATCCAAAGCGACTGACAATTGCTATACATGTATACATGAAGTTCTCACCCCTCTGGAGCAACTAGGGGTTAAGTGTCTTGCTCAGGTACACATTGGTGGATGTGTCAGAACATTTAAGCTTTATTGCTACTGCTAATGTTAGCATTGGTAATGCTAGCTCGTTACTATTTACTGACTATTAAAATGAAGTAATGTGAAATGTTATTATGTATTATATTTGCTGTTTTTTCTTTAACCCAGCTGCCACAGTATGTAGTATGCTGCCATATAAGTACATTATGTACTAGCCTACTGTGGCTGGGCTAGTATTCCTAGCCTAGCCACAGTAGTATAGCATCCATGTCTATGAAATGATCAGCAAATCTCTTGACTGTTATATCAGTGTAGGTCATGCTAGCCTGTTACTATAAGGGCTTCAAGACAACATTGAAAGTAATGTGATTACACTGACAAACTTCAATAAGAAGAAATGAACAGAATATCAGAAACAATTGAATTAAAGATAAAGAAAACAGTGCTTTTTGGAAAACTTTATCAACTTGTGTCTGTGAATAATTTTTTCATTTGAATGATGATTTTCCTCTTTTACTGTGATGTAACAAAGTATTAATGGTATCAGCGAGTCGCTGATTTATTACATCAGTGTTTCACTTTGTTCAGTCAATCAAATAAATGTGACTGACTCTACAGTTCTCACGCAAAAGGTTAATGTTAGCAAGCTAACAAGTATTATGTAGGTAGGCTATAGTGTTCATACATGGTTTAAATAAATTAGTGTTAGTCAAGCTAAAATGTAGCACGTCACCATGTGGCTAAGTGGTACAAAAACCAGCGACTTAGTAGAACATATTCTGTATGAATTTTTAATATTTGATCAAATTAATTAAGTATGAGCAATAAAAATGAAGTGCATCTAATTGCTTAAGAGTAGTTCACACAGGAGTCACATGAAGATTGCACATGTGACTATGCAGTATATACTTTTAGAAAATGATTAGACTCAGTAACCGATAGTAATTGAGACTGATATTAATACAAACCCAGGAGATTATCAGAGAATATATTCTTTGGTAATCTCCTGGTTGTCTTTTGGATCACGATAAGAGCTCTTCTTCCACCGAATATAATCCTGAATAACTTATCAGAATGACGCTATCCCAGGGAGTACTGGAACACTGGCACAATTATGAAATTGATTAGAAAAGCACAAGCTGTTCTTACACTCTGAAACAGTTGTAACTAATCTTCTCTCTCAGTTTGATGCAAATAGACAGACCTGGGATTTTACTCTTACCCTGACCTTTTTCTGACCCGTTCCAAATGTAAAAAAATAGTAGTAAATAGTTTAACGGGCCAAGACTAAGTTTATCTCTTACTATATCTAGTTGGCCCTATGAGAGTTTTGTCTCACTCACCATCTTCAGTGGGTACATAGATGTTGAGGTAAAGACAGTCCTCACTCTGGTTCTGAACATAGGTCGCTGCAGCATCCAGGTTGTCTGTGAACCACACTGGCAGCATGATCTCAGGTAAAACCCCGTGCACATTCTGGGGACACACTGGCGCATACTGGGTCGCATTGCGAATCTCTTGCCAGGAGCCTGGAGCTTCAGGAGGCTGGAAGCGACGCTCGCCGATAGGTGCAGTGGCATATGGCACACCTAAGTACTGTTCCACGGGGCCCAAGATGTCATTGTTGAGCTCCTTCCTGATACCCCGTATCTTTCCATAGCCTGTGGATACTATGGGGTGTTTCAGGTCAACTCGTTGACATGAGGAAAGGGTGAGGTGTAGCACTAGTCCCAAGAGCCACAGCAGACAGTGATTAGCAACCTGCTGAGAAGTATAATGACGCTTCCCACCATAGCCTTGGTGGCTGGCAGCATTGAGAGGAAAAAACAACATGTCCAAAATAAAGGCTCTTTTAGTCATATCACTAGGACTTCAGCTGGCTATAGAGAGGGATCACAAACTCAGTGGGTTATGGGAGATAACAAAGGCAAAAAGAGGATTTGTTGGCGGGGACAGGTTAACAGTTCTCCTTGGGTGACATGGTGAGGCAGAGGGACAGGTAGCATTCTCAGGTAGACTCTGTGGTCTCATCCATCTTCCACTTTGGAACTCTTGATGGGTCCAGAGCTGCAGTCAGGAAGCCAATTACACCTGGAAGACACAGACAGGTTGCAGGTTTGAGTCAGTGTGTGTGAATAGGTGTGCTCTTTAAGCCCTGCCAGTGTGTTTAAAAAGGCACAAGAGGGCAATATGGGTTGATTTTTCTTAAGATGAAATGTCTGTTAGCCCAAAAAAGAAGGAATAATGACTATTCAGTGTAGAAGACTCCTTTGTGGTACATTTATATTAACCAAAGGCAAAGGTTTGCTATTCTGTCTACCATAACATACACCAAGAGTCTGTAATGTCACATGATTTAGTGATCTTGAACATACTTGAAAATATTGATGTCAGAGAGAATATAACCACTTATAGTAAAGTTGTTTCACAAAAGAAAATTCTGTTGTTACAAAGCATCGCAAATGTTGGAGTTTTGGACTAATATTAGATATTACTGCATCCACACAATAGACAAATATACAAGATTTTATGCACAGAAACAATAGTTACATTGAAGCAAAACATTACTTATTTTTTGTGTGAATAATCAATGCATAAGTCAAATTAATTCAAAACTCAACAATACGTACTGCAGCAGAATTCACCCTCAAACAATTTTAGAATGACTGAATACTTTTTAATTATTGAAATATATATATATAAAAAAATGATTGAGGCCAAATGAGCACACAATGTAATGGATTCCTGGTTAGCAGCAGATGACAGAACACCAATAAATTATTGAGGAAATCATCTGTGTTAGTGATGGGCTACTGGGTAAGACATAGACCTAGAATGAAGTTCTCTCTGTCTGTCCTGTCCAGTGGGCTAAGTCATTTATATAAACGCAGTTCTTTTCCTTATTTTACTTGCATTTTATACTTAAATGTGAAATAATAAAAATTCCTATCCTATCTTTCTAGTCAAAAATTATTATTATTTTGACATGCTTAGCTCTGTGGATGACAATGTTCAGCCTGTTAGTGGATTGGTCCACCATTTTGGTTTATGACCAAATACCTGCAAAATGAATGACATTCCCATCAGCCTCAGTTGTACTTTGTGTTTTGTGCCATTTAGCAAATGTTAGCATGCTAACACGCTAAGATGGTGAACATGGTAAACATTATATCTGCTAAACATCAGCATGCATTGTCATTGTCATTTCGAGCATATCAGCATGCGGATGCTAGCTAGCATTTAGCTCAAGGCACCAGAGGCACTAGCATAACTGGGTGCACATCTTTATTGAATATGAAACCACCAGAAATATGCCACTATGTTGACTTCCTGTGTGTTCTCCACAAGGGCATTTTCTATCCAATGGTTTCTTTCCAGATGACTAACTTCTTGCCACTGTGTTAATTCTTTTTTGTTTTTTAACTGCCATGTTCACCAGCTAGCTCATTGCTACTTAATCAATTACCATTGAGAGTCATGTGCTTGTAGTTTTTTATTTTTTCTATGTACTTATCCTTAATATATTTTGGGTGTAAACACACCTGCATTTTAGAGAGAGTTGTAAACCTGTGATCACATCACCCCAGGCACACTGGGGTGCAAACTGTGAAAAGTGCCAAATGTAATGCGCTAGGCTATAGAAATCAAACAAGTCATGAACAATTCCATGGTTACATTTTAATCTGCCTTAACATGCTATCAGAAACATTGGAAATAAATGTTGAGCAAGTTGACCACGAACTCTAAAATGTATCCAACTAGGAAGATAAGGAGTTTTGTAATTATTACAAGAGAATAAAAACAGAATGAACATGTGAAGGCAGAACTAAGTGTCTAAGAATATTCGGTCTGGTTGCAAAAACTTAATATTTAGTCTTAAGGGAACCTTTTTCAATGACCATGGTGTATTGTGGTCCCTGCTTCATATTTTCATCTTGCAGATAATTACAGTACTTTGAAGTTTAAAACAACACCTGTCTTGTAATCAACTTGAATCCACAGAGAACACAAAATAAATAAAAACACTTTCACACATCATTCTGAGGAGTGAACAAACCAAACCCAATTGGCCCTTTAGCCATACACACTGTGTCAGAGGTAGCCTTTCCCTCTCAACTCAGTTCAGTTGGTTCTTGCTTCCACATCATTACAGATGAATGGGCAGTGCTTATCTCGCTCTGGCTTTGGGAGACGGAGCCGTTTAGGTGTGATAAAGGCTTTATGTGGCGCTAACTGTTGGTTGAATGCCACCTCATCCCTCCACCCTCAACCCGGCAATATCCACACTCCACTGCGAGCCAGCAGCATTGGATGACAGTGAAATACAGCGGAAAGATGGTCTGCAACATTAAAGGATGTTAAAAGTTTGTGATGTGAGTAGTACTATAAGGACAAAACAGGAACTCTCTGGAAAATATTCAGGTCATTAAAGGGTAGCTTCAGTATTTTCCCATGTTTTGTGTCTATTTTACTAAGAAGGGCAATTTTTTAAAAAATTGGTCCAGTATTGAGCAAGTGCTCAGCAGTTGGCAGTAGTGAAACAGGACTGCAGCGTAATCCTTGTGGGCAATTGCTCATCAAAATACGCATTGACAGATTGTTGTATGTGTCTGACAACATTGTGGAAAGTACAGAGATAGACATTTTTTAAAAAGAGTTATATCCTTTTTTGTTAAACCAAAAACAGTCACTATTGATTTAGAGAAGTCATTAGACTTATTTAAAGAAAGAAATTAGGGAGATGTGTTCACTCTCCAAAATTGCTTATCTCATTTTTGCTTAATTTTTTTTTTACCTAGGTAAGTACATTTAAATGAATAGTTATTTTTGGGTTATTCGCTTTCTTGATGATAGTTAGATGATGAACATCATTCCATTCTAACGTCTGTTAAATATGAAGCTACATTCAGGAGACGGTTAGCTTAGCTTAGCATTGCATAAAATGTGGAAACATGAGGAGACAGCTACCCAGGCTGTGTCCAAAGGTAACAAAATCCACCTACCAGCACCACTTTAGTTCACTACTTGACACATTATATCTTGTTTGTTAAGAGAAAATTAAATGAAAAAATGAGTTGTGTTTTTACAGGGGGTTATGTGTGGGACTATTTCTTGTTGTCACCAGGTTACCATGCAACCAGCTAAGACTCCAGGCAGTCACTGCACCTGGCCAAGAAAAATTTATACACGCAAACCCACAAAATGTTAGTTTTTACACTTCTGTTTTTCTACAGATTAAACTAACAAGATATAATATGTTAATTAGTGAGCTTTAGAGATGCTGGTTAACAAGATTTCCTACCTTCGGACATGCACAGCCACGCAAGCTTTTTCCCCTGTTTCCAGTCTTTAAGCTAAGCTAAGCTAACAGGCTGCTGGCTGCGGCAGTGGTATTGATGTTCCAGCAACCAAACTGCACACAATCAATATTAAGAGGTGTTGGTAAGTTGGTAAATTCAAGGCCGAAGACTGAAAATGACACAGACTGAAGTACTGTAAGTAGTACAACCACACACACATCCAATATAGGCTACACTATCCAGAACATGGTATAAAGCCTGTGGTTCCAAATAACACTGAATTAGATCTGCTGCCACTTCTCACTGTTTACATTTGCTATAGTTTCATTATGATTATGATTTTTACAACAGCCATCTGTCCTCGTATTCTGTCGCTACAAATGACTTAACATATAGAACATGGGTTAAGTGTCTGTGGCCTGTCAGATTGTTCTCTATAATGCTTGCCTCCCTGAATGTACTAGCAATGATGTACACCACGTGCATAAAACCAATGAGGCATCAGATGTTGCATATGAGTAAAGGCGCTATGCTAAGCACAAATTGGTCTGTTCTCAACCTCTCACATGTGCCTTGAAAATGGTAGTACCCTAACATCTGTTCCTTTCAACCATCCGTGAGATAAAACGACATTGAGCGTGCATCTTCAAACATAAAATGGGACAAACCGACACACATATCACCAGGCTGATTTAAGCTGTTTTCTCTTATATAATAGGTAGTCCTGTCAGCTGAAGCTGTCTGAGAAGGTAACGTCTCTGTCAGTGGGACACTTTCATGGGTATGCTTAAAATGGAATGGTCAGAGTGGTCTGTGAAAACTTTCGCAGAATGGTAGTGTTGGGAAAAAGCTTGCCTTGGGATTTTATATTGCTTTGTTTCCAACTTTGAGTGTTAAAACGACATGCAATACTTCAGCTGTCAAGCTGCTCTCCTCTGCTAGTCAACATCTGAGGATGACAAGCAGCTTAGCAAGCCAGAAACAGAGTGCTGAATTTTTTACTAAACTTGGGCATCTGCTATGTACCGTCACTGGGCTTAGAGAAAGGGAACCTTTAATTAAAATACAGAACAAAGCCCTAGTGGTTGTATGCTGTATTCCCCTGCAACCAGCAATGACTAGATACAATAATCCATTGTCTCTATGCATTGATATCTGATGGGAAAGATAATTCCCTTCTGCGAGCGACATCAATAGTGCCATTTAGAGTTTGCATGGAATGACTTTGAAAGCAAATCCATCCTATTCCTAGGCCACTGGACACCTTGCCTGAATTGTGTCCACTTATTTCTTTCACTGAACCGGCGCCTGCGAGAGTAATTGATACACGACTACGCTACAGGTGTCATTCCTATTCTTAGAGAAATGGGGAAAAACTTTACATGTAGTACTAAACATCCTTGCGCAATTATTCTGTAATGAATGTTCTAGGCAGGCATACAAAATGAATTGCTATGCCTTAACTGCAATGATTGCAAATGTGCATTTGGGAGGTTAAGAATTTAATAAATTTCTGAAAAATCTGTATATTTGGTAGATTTCTTTCAGTGAGCAAACATGCAGCAGACTTGACCATAGCCACTCAGCATGATGTAAGTGTATGGTGCTGCCCATGGGCATTATGGCA
>NW_024042974.1:0-27149 GCF_014851395.1 Micropterus salmoides | reverse complement strand
CGAGGTGCAGGTGTGGGTAGCCAGCCGGGCTCCGGAGCAGAGAGGGAGAGAGCACAGACACGAGAGAGAGAGGGCACAGGAGAAACAGGACACTCACCAACAGCCGGGCTGCCACCGCGACATAAAATGATTTAATGAGTAAAGTCAATATAAAAGTTTTACAGGATGAGGCCGGCAAGCAAGGGACCAAAACCAGAAAACAGTCCAATGCAGACAGGAAGTCCACAAAGCGGGCAAGGTCCAGAACAGTCTGTAGGCCGACCAGGAGGCAGGACCAAAGATGATCTGGATGATGGACTTGATGCTGCCAATGTAGGCATGAGCATCTCTGGAGCAAATGCATTAAGATGATGTAGAGGCAAGCGGCATAAGTGGAACCCCTCTGGAGACCAGCAACAAAGAAGAACAGCTCAGGAGACCCAGCGTGCAGATCTGGAGACCAACAGCTGGAATACAGACCTTGATGCAGGACTGGACACCGGTGACCGCTGGGAGTCGGGCAGGTGAGCCGATGACATCGAGACCATGGAGGCTATGCCTCTTTTTGGTGACTACACGGTACCCTGTGAAAATGGCAAGGAAAATCCCTTCAAAGTCTGACCACTGGGCATTAGGGTGTCTCCTCACTTGTTCCTTAGAATGCTTCATGGTATATCAGGACAGGGAGGTAGCAGGCAAGTTGACTCAGGTAGGCAGGTAACAGGCTCAGAGCAGGAAGGCTGCAGGCTCGTGATCCGATCCAAATCGATTGGAATGTACAGGCTTTAGCCTGAAGTCTAGCAGGCTGGAGGCTAGCAGGTCAGCTTGATGACTGGAGTCAAAAATCTGAAAGTACTCCAATAGGCAAACAAATCTGACAAGGAGCAGGTAGAAAATCCAATGTCCACAAAATGAGCAATGTCATAGAAAACAGTCCAAAACAACTGGCATAAGCTTTCTGAGCTAAGCATTGTGATAATCAGGGACAGCCCAACAACATCCAGAGGCTACAGCATCTCAGGGCAAATCTCATCCACAAATGGCGAATTGCTGCTGAAGAGCTTCTTAACTACATCAGATACCTCTGCCAGGAGTGTTGGTGAGGCTTCCCCAGATCCTCCAAACTCTTCCTCCTCCACAGAGGATGTCTTATGTTTTAATGACAATGTGTATAATTTTAGACACATTTAGCAAAAAATGACCATGGAACTGGCGAAGTAATGTGTGTCAAACAGGATAACACTACACACAGTATTGTGTGTATGTGTCCTGTCCACACGAAGCGTAATGTCTGCTTTCAAGGGCTCATTATAATGCAACCTGCATTCTGTGACTCACAGTGCGGCTGAGTCGACTGAGACGGGGACAAAGTGTCTGTTCCAAAAACAGCTTGCACACAAAGACAACATTATCACACACAGTCCCGACCCATAGCATACCAGTCGTTGCTCCAAGCGTTGAGGTTCTGACCAGCAGCAAGCAATCCGGTTGCTAGGTGTTGTTAGCCGCAGTTAATGTGGAACAACGTGCACACGCGGGGTCACCCTAGGTCGGCTGATCCACGGGCAGATTGCATGTTATCTTCATGCTGGTTCATGTTAGCTTCCTGCTAACTAGCTCAACATTAGCCTGACTTTAGCTTCCTGTTAGCTTAACGTTAACCCCAAGATGCCGGAGGAAGGCTCCGAGTTAGGAGAATGGGGCCGTAGGGGGAAGACCCAGGGTCGCCGGGGAGCGTTCCGCGAGGCTGCAGCTGGAAGGATAGGCGAGCCGCATGGAAGCCCAAACATGAAGTGGAATGGAGACGTCCCACTCGTGTTCACACTGCAATGACAAATAGATGTGCAAGAGGGAAATAACTTGCATTTCTCTGCGGCTTAGCAGCTCTTAGATGCCACTCTAGCCAGTCTGCTCGAAGACATTATGCGCTGGTAATCTTCTACTCTTTAGACAAGCTCAGTGGGAGCCAATGGCCAGGACTCACGGACACATATACACAAGGTGACAACATATTAGAGGCCCACAGTGCCTAGGGTGGGCGTAGAAAAAGCTTTTTTCAGTGCTGCATGTGCGCACATAGGGTAAACCCAATAGTGATCACCTTAGAGGGCTATACGAAGTAGAATGTGATGAGGTTTATCTTGGCCCACATACAGTATATCATCCAGATGGAAATGTCCCCATTTTTAACTGTGTTAACCACAGACTGTATAAGGTGTTAACAGACTTTAAAATCAGATTTTATGTGGCCAAAGAATTTGGACAGCAGAGCATACAAGTGTCGTGCCGAAAAGTGATTGTTCGCAGAAAACTGATTGCCGTCTGCGGGAGTGCGCACAGCATGTTAAAGCTGAATCGCCCACTCTCTTTACGTCTACAGCTGCTTTTATCTGGATCAAACAGACATAACGTGCAAATAAACACCACTTTATGTCCGTGGTAATAACAAAGGTATGTCTTGGTGATACTATAACATTTCTTTAAACGGAATAATCACAATTGTGGCCAAGTAAGTGTTTGCAGTTTACAGCGTAACCAGGCGTGGTTATAGGCGATAATAGAAGTCTGTTGTTGCCGTAGGAATATGTGTTTGGTAGGCCTATGTCTAAAATCCTTGTTTATATTTGGAAAACAGACTGCAGCCTATAATTAACATGACTTACTGCTGAGTTAATTTATATATATATATACACTCACCTAAAGGATTATTAGGAACACCATACTAATACTGTGTTTGACCCCCTTTCGCCTTCAGAAGTGCCTTAATTCTACGTGGCATTGATTCAACAAGGTGCTGAAAGCATTCTTTAGAAATGTTGGTCCATATTGATGGATAGCATCTTGCAGTTGATGGAGATTTGTGGGATGCACATCCAGGGCACAAAGCTCCCGTTCCACCACCTCCCAAAGATGCTCTATTGGGTTGAGATCTGGTGACTGTGGGGGCCATTTTAGTACAGTGAACTCATTGTCATGTTCAAGAAACCAATTTGAAATGATTGGAGCTTTGTGACACGGTGCATTATCCTGCTGGAAGTAGCCATCAGAGGATGGGTACATGGTGGCCATAAAGGGATGGACATGGTCAGAAACAATGCTCAGGTAGGCCGTGGCATTTAAACGATGCCCAATTGGCACTAAGGGGCCTAAAGTGTGCCAAGAAAACATCCCCCACACCATTACACCATCACCAGCAGCCTGCACAGTGGCAACAAGGCATGATGGATCCATGTTCTCATTCTGTTTACGCCAAATTCTGACTCTACCATCTGAATGTCTCAACAGAAATCGAGACTCATCAGACCAGGCAACATTTTTCCAGTCTTCAACTGTCCAATTTTGGTGAGCTCTTGCAAATTGTAGCGGAGATGAGTGGTTCCCGGTGGGGTCTTCTGCTGTTGTAGCCCATCCGCCTCAAGGTCGTGCGTGTTGTGGCTTCACAAATGCTTTGCCGCATACCTCGGTTGTAACGAGTGGTTATTTCAGTTTCAAAGTTGCTCTTCTATCAGCTTGAATCGGTCGGCCCATTCTCCTCTGACCTCTAGCATCGACGAGGCATTTTCGCCCACAGGACTGCCGCATACTGGTTGTTTTTCCCTTTTCACACCATTCTTTGTAAACCCTAGAAATGGTTGTGCGTGAAAATCCCAGTAACTGAGCAGATTGTGAAATACTCAGACCGGCCCGTCTGGCACCAACAACCGTGCCACGCTCAAAATTGCTGAAATCACCTTTCTTTCCCATTCTGACATTCAGTTTGGAGTTCAGGAGATTGTCTTGACCAGGACCACACCCCTAAATGCATTGAAGCAACTGCCATCTGATTGGTTGATTAGATAATTGCATTAATGAGAAATTGAACAGGTGTTCCTAATAATCCTTTAGGTGTGTGTGTGTGTGTGTGTGTGTGTATATAAAAAATAAAGACATTCTGTTTTGCAATTATCCTTATGACTCTACATTATTTTACTTGCTGTGTACAGAATCAGAATCAGCTTTGCACATAAAGTATTATGTGCAGGTGTACTTGAGGTAGGTGGATTTTGTATACAGTATATACAACCATTGGTACCAAACAATCCAGTCTTTTTACCAGTTGAAAAACTTTTAAATGTCTTTTTTACCTGTTGAAATACCTTTAAATGGCCAATACAACCCACGTAATGCAGTATTCCACTTGTCAGAAAGTGATTGCAGCTTCTACTTATTGACTGAAAGGTAGAGTCTGCCTCAAAAGGACTTGAATTCTTGGAAAAGTTATATTTGATCGATTATAACTCAAGTAGTACTTTTTACCTCTTATTATACCTTTAAATGGCCAAAACAACACATAAAATGGAGTATTCTTCTTGCCAGAAAGTGAATGCAGCCTCTACTTATTGACTGAAAGATTATTTCTGCACTGAAATGAGTTGATTATATTCATGAGGGTGATATTTGACAGTAAATAGCTCTAGTACTTTTTTTACCTCTTAAATGCCCAAAACACATGAAAGTGATGGCAGCCTCTATTGACTGAGAGGTAGTTTCTGCCTCAAAATGACTTGAGTTCATTCAGAAGTTATATTTGACAGATTATAAAACCAAATCACCTTAATTTACATTGACTATTTAATTTGTGGCAAAAAGACAGTATTTTATTTTATGACACTGATATTCATTGTAAAAGACTATATTTTGAACCGAAAAATGATATGGTCTAGAAATAGTAAAGCAATTAAAAAAGTAGTTGTGTCATGCTTTATTATTTTGTTGTTTTGTGTACTTTTGTTTTGGCCAGAGCTGTTAAATATAATAATAACAATAATAATAATAATATATAATTACTATATATAATTTTATGTACTAAAATCTTTAACGGCTCTGGTTTTGGTTAAACATCTTTGTATGAGATTAATACAAGATGCAATATAGAAAAAAACAAATGTTGTGGTTCAAAGGCAGCAGGACCGCCCATGTGGTCACATGGTTCGTAGCCCTCCAACAATAACAAGGAACTATGGTGTTGGTAATAATAATAATTATAGTATAGTAAATATTATTGCATAATTCACATCTTATCTTTTTTAACGGCCATCCGTCCGTGGGCCGAGAGGCCAAGATAAACGTCATCATGTTTTGTGCGCAGTGGATTCTGGGACGAAACTTATTTGGAAGTTAAACGTTCTTACACTTTCTTCATGTTTGTCTGTGGGCTGCAGTTGGACCCTTCTTGCTGCTCACCTGGGAGACAAACGTTCAGTTCCCGCGTGAAACAATATTTATTAATTTTTTAAAATAAAGTTAAGGAGCATTACCTTCGTTATCTTCATAGAATTTGCAGCGTCAGGTATGTTAGCTTGTAGCATTACCTAGCTGTTAGATAGCTAGCTAACTAGTTTTAGGCTCAATCACATATCACCCTTGCCCCTACCACTTGCCGTTTTGATCATTCAAAATTCTAGTGGTTAATTCATGCTAGTGGTTGCTATTTCAAACCGCTAGCATGTTGACTAATTAGCTAGCTTTGCTAGTAACATTAGTTACCTGTTTAATGAAGCGGTTTTTTATATTTTTAATTGGTGACTTGCTAGATTGCTTCATGTGTGTTATAACGTGACCATACGAGAGAGATTACCACAGCGGAAGACGGCATATTGGAGTCATTGTCAGTCGTTTTCATGGAGAAATCCTGTAAAAACTCGTCGCTTCTGTTAACGTCAGAGCCATCGTCGACTACTGATGATGTATCGGGTTCGTAGGGTTGTTCCATTTCGTAGGGGAATATTTCTTAACTACTTAATTTCTTCATGGGTGAAATGGGATTGAGCCTTATAAGGCCCCCTGTAGCCCCTAACCTTTAGTCAGTGAATGCAAGTTGACCGGTGATCCTCCCTTGTGTTTGTCATGTGATGTAGGTCACATGATTTCCAAACGTAGGTACAGTCAGCAAACAGAGTTTGAAATTGCCGTTGTGGGAAGCAGAGACAAACGCCATCGATAAGGGCGCAATTAAATCGCATTTTGAGGTTGGTTAAAATTACCTATATTGTTGTTTAGGTTGGAGGACTTGTTGCTGTAAATGTGTGTAACTCTACACTGGTAAATCCTTAGTTGACAAAGAAATGTTGTCTGTTATTGCCGTTGTTGGTTGGTGAAGCTAGCTACAGTATCACAAAGAACCTTTGCTGTCCTCTGTTATCAGCTGAAAAAAAAATTACCTCCATTTTTGGATCTCATCTTAAAGATACAGTGTGTAAGTATTAGTGGCATCTAGTGGCGAGGGTTGTGAATTGCAACCATCTATCCAGTCTACCGCTGCCCCTAACCTTTCAAAGAGCGTAGGACAGCTACGGTGGCTGACACAGCACAAAAGGTGTCTCTTCTGAGACAGCAGAGAGTGGCCAGTCAAGAAATGAGGTTTCTTTAGGTAGATTTATTAAGAAATTATATTTACTTAATTATTCAGTAAAACCATATTTTATTGTGACTCTGACAGACAACATGCAGGAAAATGTAAGCCAAGAGTGTGAAACACTGTCACTGTTTCTGCACCACAGTCTACTGTAGTGGACCTAAATTTATTAGTTATGCATTTTAATAAATTTATGAGAATTGATACCCAATTATGAATTATTATTCATAAAATCAGAATTTCCTCGTAAAGGGCACCACCGGAGTTGTTATAATCCTAGAGTCTCCGGACCTCTAGGTAGTTTTGAATAATTATACAATTATTACTAGTGATCAGTTAGTTAATAATCGCTCAATTATCTTAAATCAGTCAGTCAGTCTCATATCTAAAGGGTCAATTCTCTTGGCAGGAACTATAAATAGGCAACACACACAGCTCTTGATTATATTACAGTGAATTTATTCTCTAACTAAGGTGATAAAAGATGGTTGGATACAGGGAACATAAACATTTGCTGAACAATGAGCCTGGAGGTTCGATTGTGGGAAGCATTTGACTCATACGGCATAGAAGAGCTAATGAAAGTAAACTAATGCTATAATTTAGGAGTTAAATGGACATCTGATCACAGGACGTGTGTTAAGTCTTACTGCTTGTCGACAGCCTGCTTTTGGCCTGTTGCACGGGTCCCACTCTAGCTGCCGATCCTGGCTTTTTGCTAGGGATTCTTCGGGGTTCTCCGTGTCTGATTGAAAACGCCTCCTCCGTCTGGCAATTCGGCTGTTTGCAGGTTTCCTTGGTTGTAGCTGGCGAGACCACGTGGCTTGGTCTGACCTCGGTGAAGTTGGCTCGACGAAAAAGGCTTAAAATGGAACTTGGTCGTTCCTGAATTAGTCCAGTGTAACTTAACGGACTCATAACTTTAACAAACAAAGAAATAAAGAAAATAAAACAAACTGAAGGCAGATCGATGTCGCGGCACTTCAGGTGTGTAGCTTCAAGCGAACAAAGGCCTGTTTGTTTCGCTGGCCGAGTCTGGGCGTTGCCTGGCGAGGCACGCGCGCGTGCCGAAGCATCCAGGGGCAGAGGGAAGAGCGAGAGAGGAAGAGAGAAGAAGAGTCTAGAGACTGGCGAGCAGGTCGCGTGTCGCTCTTTTGTTGTCTGGGGCGTGGTTCCCCAGGGGGCGTCTCAGGTTTCCCAGGGACTGCCTTTCCAAACTTAATGTCTAAAGAAAAGAAATCTATTTGCACGTATTATAATCAAATATTTTCCACAATCGAACCTCAATGGTTGAACGGTTGTACTGTTCTAAGCATTTGGTAAATTGTCACATTATTGGTCAGGATTTTTATACATTTAACCGCATTTCCGACGAGGGCATGTAATACTTATTTCGTCCACTTGGGGGAGCTCAGGTTACATGAGGAAAGCTTGGATTAAATCAAAGATCGTCTCTCCTTAGGAACCGGGGAATATTGTTGATTCATCCTTAAATTCAAGCTGGCGATTAAGAGTATAGTAAAACATTTGTTATCATTTCTAAAGGGATTTTGTAAGAAAGTATTATGAACAAGCATGATTACATTAGATGAAGGAGTGTCTTGCTGAAAATAAAAACATTGCACAAGTAACTTCTTTTCAGCACTAATAACAACAGATAGCAACAACAGTTAACATAACTACTCAAATAGAGGCAAACGTATTCAGGTAACTAAAGATTTAATTAAATTTAATTAGATGCTTTGAGTCTTTTGGAGAATGCAGTCCTTTGTCATCCAAAGTTCAGTGTCTGGAACATGTCACACTTAGGTGAGACAAGGAGTATCCTTTTGATGTGGTAATAAAACAAAGAATAAGGTCAGTTTCCACGGAAACGTGTGTGGTGGGGTAAGTTTTGATAGGCTGTTCAGGGAGATGCCAATGGCTGGCTCGTGTCCCTTTGTCAGTTTAACAGTCAGGCCCCGCGTTATCAGCTTCGGAATCAAAATGGTGCCAGTTTTATGGTCGGGCTAGCACTTAGAGAAAGCAACTTTGACCCCTCCCCATCTTCTCTGGGGAGGAGAAAGGAATTTAGGGTAGCTCCAATTTATTCAATATAAAATGCACAAATCCACATCGTTGTTCACTACAGTCCCCCCTTCGGCCAAAATGTTCCCTCCGATAGGTAACGTTTTGGACGCAATGAGAAACAACATGTGTGGTTTGTCAGGTGCAGGTCGACTTTGTCAGGAGCTGATGATGTGTTGGTCAGCTGCTGGTCAGGTACTGATGATGCTGGTGAGGTGGAAGGAGTCAAGCAGAGCAGGTGGCAAAACACAACATCTGTGATCAGGTTGATGTCCTTCTAAGGCTACTAATTCTGCTAGTCACTTAGGGTAACCCCAATTAGCTAGTCTGAAAGTAGCAGGTGCCTGCTGTGTTACTTAATCACCTGAAACAAAGTAAAGCGGAAAATTAATTTGGGAAGCAAAACAAATATCTTAACAAAATGACAAGTCGTGTGTGAGCATGACCAACATTATTTTTCTCAGAAATTCTTCGATATTCAGAACCATAACCTGCAGTGAGCTTGAGGGTTGTTTAGCTGGTTTAGGCTAACAGTCTAATCTGAGGGTCTTTCAAAACAAATTTTATAAAAGAAGCGGCTTTTAGTCCTGAGAGGAACTGTCTGAGTGGTTTCTATTTCTGCAGTTGCTGCAAGAAGATGTCTGCTCTGGAGCAGATATTCTTAATTGGTTAAGGAGCAATAAATTTAGACAGTAACCACCACTTGTGACTAAGTGGTCAGGTTGAGAGCGGCTCCACCTGGTGGGTGGAAATTTTGGAAATTCTAATTTAATTGGTTAAAGACCTCCACTGGTAACTTAGTGGGAGGTTTAAATTGCAACAGGGAGACACAGAATAGTGGCTAGAGCTGTGGGGCGGACCGAAGTAAAAGATACCTGGCTTCCAAGTTCTGTTTTACAAGGCACGCACGCGAACTCTAATGACCTTTTAACCACTAGCAGCTATCGTCCCTAATTGAGGATTTCTGTTAATTATTAATTTATTAGGACGTTATCGTCCCGACAAGTCCCATGGGATTTTTGTGAAGCTTAGTTCGGTCCAGACAGGTAATGTTTGTCTGTGACCACAGAAGGATCGGTCCAGTGGGGAGAGAACTTGTGTGCAAGTCTTCCTGTTCTCTGGCCGTCCTGTTTCCTTAGTGGAGCAGAGATGTGATGACACACTCTGTCCCCCCTTCGGAGCTTGTTGTGAGACGCATTTTGGTCGTTATAGACTTTGCATCTTTGTGTGCTGTCTAAATTATTTTGCCTGCGAGGAAATTTTATTTCCTCTGGCTGGTTCAGTTTGGGGTTCCCTCCTGTCAAATTGTGTCTTTGACAAGGGAAAAGAAATGCCTCTCCGTTGTAAGGAGGCTCTGTGTGATGGTTTTGCTGGTTGAGACTGGCAGCAAACCTTACAGGTTTTGATGTAGTCTGCTACATCTTTTTGCATGTTTGGCCAATATGCTACTTGTTTTAGTGCATTGTGGTTGCACTGAACCCTTGTGGCTTTTGTAAGGTGAGTCATGGGCGTGCATGAGCATCACCCCCCTGTGGCTCTGAGGCACCACGAACGCAGGTGAAGTGCGGGCGTCTGAGACATACGAGAGAATGCCCGTGACGACACGCAAAGAAGAGCGCACCAGGTAAAGGTGTTTCAAGCCAGGGATGGAAGCAAGCTCAGTGTTGGAGACAGGCTCTGCGTCAGAAAGGCAGAGGAGCATTTTGCTAATGGCGGGATCAAGAGTTTGAAGCCGAATTAGGTCAGAGTCACCAAGAGAGTCAGGGCTTGAATTTGTGGCGCAGGGGCGGCTGTCACAGACAAGCCTGCTGCCTGGGCTCTGGTGGCATCGCAAGTCATAAGGGCGGGATGGGTGGGGAGCAAATCCGCTTGGGAGTGCTGGGGTGTGTCTTTAACAGCACCCTGTTTGCCTAGTGCTGTAAACTTGGTGTCAAGTTCAGCTGTAGGATGATATATGTGGTGTCTGACCCCCCTCTCATGCCTTTATGTAAAGTCATGGAGGATGGCTCTGGTGAAGTGTTGACAGGGAAGGCGGTGACAGTTTGTGCACCCATCTGTCTGTCATTGGTCATGTTGCCTGTGGGAACAGAGTCGCTGGTAGCGGCAAAGAGGAAAGGCTGACAGTAGCCTTTGAAGGCTCAGTGTGAATCACTTCCTTAGAGAGGTCAGGAGGCAAGGAAGAAGGCATGTGCCCCATCTCTGGAGTCTTGAGCTCACAGTCATGAGTGTCGGTGCTGATCGGCCAATCCAGTGGAGTGGTTTTGGGGATCAGTGCGTCATTTGAGTGGTAACTAAAGCACAGAGGCGGGTTTCTCGTTCTGTGATGTATTCAGACAGTGAGATAGGCAGGGGTCGTTTCACCTGTGCCCAGATCGTCAAGTTCTGAAAGTCAAGCAGTGGCTCAAAGCGGTTAAGGAAGTCTTTGCCAATGAGTAGAGGAATGGCGTCAAATGGTGAGACATACACCGGGTGGATGAGGTCCATGGGACCGATAGACATGTGGACTAATGTCATGGCTGTCAGATTGAGGTTTTCAGGGCCGAGTGGCTGGACCTCAATGTCACAAGTCTGTAGTTTCAGGTCTTGTGGGAGCGGGTCATAGCCTGTAGCTGCCTGAAGAGGGCTGATGACATTATAGTGATGTCTGCAGCTGAATCAAGAAGTGCTTCCTGCACCAGAGTGTTTTCAAGTGTTACAGGCAGGTAGAATTTCCGTGAAACTCCCCTTTCAGTAAGGTGACACAAGAACTGTTGGGAGGGCGGACTGCCCTGAGTGGCTTTGGACTCTGTGAGAGGATTCTCTCTTGAGTCGGACTGTACCACCAGGAGTGTCCTGGAGGGAGCGGTTCTCTCAGTCCATCTGTGTGAGCGTGTCAGTCGTTTTGACAAAGTGTCAGGAGAAGGGGACTTTGGCTTTGCAGCAGCTGCGGCCAAGTGCTCTGCCTTCTTATCTTCCTGTTTGGACAGGGTTTGGAGCAGGCGCTTAAGCGCTGTAATTTCCTCCTTACTAAAAGTGGGTGTGTCAGACTCACTTTCAGTGTTATCGCTATTTGTGTCTCTATAGTGGGATCTCTGGAGTGTAGCTCTCTGAGATCGCCTGTCCCAATTGTTTTGGGATTTGTGCTGCTTGTGTCCCCCCTTCCGTGAAAAGAGGTGGGTTTCACAGCGGTTGGGCGTGTACCTGGGCCGATGGGTTTCAGGCCTCAGATTTTGGCTCTTCTCAGACCAAGATGGCTCTGAGTGACGTCGACCATGCTCATTTTGCTGAGGCAGGCTGCACCTCTGCTTCTGGCTTGGTCTATAGTTCTGGGAGGTGATGCAGGTTGACGCAGGTGTTTCAAGACCAGGAGCTCGTTTTGGCTCCACCTGTAGGGAATTGATGCTGAGAGTGAGGACACCATGGGGCTCAGGATGCCTCGTCATGGTGAGTCTCTGCTTTTCAAATCCTTTTGTAGCTAACTCGCGTAGCTGTCGACTGGTTTGGGTGCGTGGGCAGGCTGCCACACCCAGATGATGACTGGTAGTGGGGTGGAGGTTTTGGATAAAAAGATATTTGAATTTTAACTCTTCCTCCATATCGGGCTCATTTTTGGTACCAAAGTACGCTTGTCTGAGTCGGTTGTAGTACTGCTGAGGAGGTTCCGGCCTCTCTTGCTTAACAGCAAGTGCAGCTGTTAGACCTGATTGTGCTGTCAAGTCAGAATATTCCTCTACCAGTGCCTGGCAGAGTGAGTCATAATCTTGTCTGACATACCTGGGCTGGCGTTCAATAAAGCTGCTGACCTCTCGACTAGATGTCACCTTGATCAGGTAAATCTTGTCGTCAGTGGTGGCAGCAGGGAATTTCCGCAAGTAGTATTCAATATCTTTTAGATAGATACTGGTCTCATTTGAGCCTGTAGACTCAGGCTCGAAGCGTGTTATGTGGCGAGCGATTTTGTCTAAGTCCCTGTCAGAGGGGCTTAAGTCATGGTCAGCAGTGGGCGGCGGATGCAGCCGAGGGGAGTAAGCCGTCTTCACCTGAGTAGGTGGAGGGCTATTTCTCTGGCGCTCTGTCATATGATCCTGTGGGATCAGTTGTGGGAGTGGTCGTGGAGACCATCCTCCTGAGGCTGGCAAAGGGGAGCAGCCTTGTCTCTCTCTGGTGGGAGTGTTTTGTAGGAGGGAGTATGTTTGGCTGTCTCACATGAGAGCTGGAACTCTCTTCTGGTATCAGCCAACTCCTCCTTGTTTTCCTGCTGTAGCGGGGATTGGGTTACTCTGTCCCTATCCTCTAGCTGTCTTCGCATTTCTTGCATGCGTTTTTGGTCAGCTTCTCTAAGTTTGCTATAAACCTTGACTCGTAATTTTAGCTCTTTAATTTCCCCCACTGCTTGTCTAAGGAGGGTTTCTGATTGGTCAAGAGATTCAGTTGTGTCTTTAACTTTACTTTTGGTCCACTCTAACTCCTGTTCTTGCTGAAAGAGTGAGTGTTCAAGCTGATTGGTCTTTTCCTGCAGCTCAATTTTCTCCTCATCGACTCCACCCTCCTGTGGGAGGTGGCAAGGAGCCTGTAGGTCAGTGATGCGTTCTTCCGCTTCACTTAGTGACTGCCTGGTGCTTTCCAGCTGCTGTTCAAGCTGGTGCGTGTGCTTAGACTGGGCAGACATTACAATAGCTAGTTTTCCTAGCATCTGGGACAAGGCTTTGTCCTTTGAGGAAGTGGCTAGAGCAGTTGTTACCAGCTCTGCAAAAATTGTTTCAAGGTTCACCGCATCGGTGCCTTGTAGTTGGCTTGAGTAGCCAGGTACCATGGTCTCGGTCATGTGGGCCAAGATGGAGTCAAAGTGTTCCAGTGGGTCGCCCCCACTGGCTGCCACTAAGCGTGGGTCTGCCATGTTCACAGGCAGGTACTCAAGTGGTTTGGTTAAGGACTTTGGTGTGAGTCCAAATCAGACAACAAACAGTGTGTCAACTCAGAGGATATACCTACAAATACAAAAATAAATGGGTGTTGCTTCTATAGCTTCCTGGAGCTGTTGATGTTCCTTTAAGTTAATTTGGAAGGTTGGAATCTGAAGAAAAGGATCTAAATCGAATCTATGGACTCAGTTATACAATTTGCTTTAAAAAATCAGAAGTGGACTACAGGTGTTAGCTGGTACAGCAGACCTGAGCCAGTCAGTTAAACAGAGTTTCAGCTAGTGTGTTTACTAGTTGAGGAAAAGGAATGTCAGGTTGGAGAAAGCTGACTTTCAAGTCAGACTTAAATGCCCAAACTGAAAATTCAAATTTAGGGTGAAGGCAAAAATAGGAAAATGAAATTAAATCACACTTGGGATTAAAGTTAAATGCTATAGATCAAATCAAAGTTCATGTTACAACTAGCTTGACAATCAAAGCTCAAAGTCCTTAATGATCAAAGTCAAAGTTGGAAAAATTGTTTGAGAAAAATTAAATTTTAGAATCAGAGTTCAAAATTGGAAAAATTAAAATTTGAGATCAAAATAATTAAATTTCAAAATCAAAGTTCAAAGGCAATGAGAATAAACTCAAAGTTCAAAGTTACATTAACAAAAATCCCAGGCTGATTAAAGTGGATTGAATAAAAAAAATCAAAGCTGATTAAACTGAAGGATTTTTTTAATTACCCTTGTTATCAAGTTATCAAAATTCCAATTGCTATAAAAGTCAGAGTCCAAATTACATTTATATGAACAAGGATTAAAGAAAGCCTAGTTGGAAAGCTATCAATTCAACTTATCAAGCTTAATGTAGGTTTCAGAATTCCAATCAGTCCAAACAACAAAAGGTTAACAAAAATTCAAATCAAGATGTTATCTGTATTTATCTTATTTCCTGCAAGGATCAAAAATAGCACTACAGAAAAGGCTTCAAAATGACAAAGTCAAAATCAGGGATATTGCAGCAGTAATGAGAATAAAGCTTTTTATTCAAATACAGCTGGATCAAAATTAGAAAAGCGAATCTTTGAATAAAAGATTGCATCAAAATTAATAGAACTACTCAGTGTAATCCTAGGTTAGGGTACTAAACTGGCTCAGTACCTTGTTACAAGCAAACACCCAATAGATCTTTAAAGGTTATTCAAGGAAAAAGGAGAGCCTGTGCTCTATCCTACACTTAAGGAGTAACACTCCTTATTAATTTAATCTGAGAGTCGACACAATGGTTTATGTGTCTCAAGTTAACAAGATCTATCACCAAAGTCTGGTTTAATTCACTCGATTCAAACGCTCATCTCTGTCACTGATGACGCTGAAGTCGATTTAATGCAGAGCATGCAATTTATTCCGCCAGCCAGTAGGGGAGCTGTGGCTCCGCCTCGGGCGCGGCCTATTTCTCAATGTAGAAGAAGAAGCGGCTTCCTCTCTGGTCCTCGGACCCAACAGCTGTTAGCTTCAGGCTAACGCAGTTAGCAAACCGTCGTTGCAGCAACGGCAGTAAATCAGAACACTGACGGACACCAGTCCCGCTCAAAATGGTGGAAGGACTCGCTCCTTTGTTTCAATGACTCAGCTTGCTTTCAAGCTTCAATTTAGCGTTAACTTAGCTCGGTAGGTACAACGCTACAGGCTGAACTCGGCGTCTTCACGCCTGTGACTCCACTGCCGGGCAGCTGTATTTGTTGAAGTAGCTAATTTCAACAGGATACCGGAGTTTTGCATATAACATAACAATCCACGGCTCAGCGCGTCAGACTGTTATTTATAGCCGCAAACAAATCACATTGGCACAGCGCAACTGTAATCTGTCTGCCTCTTATTAGGCCTTAAAATTATCAATATCGGTTAAGTTTCTCTCAACCAAAAGGGCATTTCATCCGCTCGTCAGCGGGATTGTGTGTAGCTTTAGCTCAGATTTCTCATATGGTAACGTTACAGGAATGCATTCAGTTTAACATTAGCTCGGTCCTCATAGCTCAGCTCACTACAGCTCTGTACTGAACAACAAAGAATGATGGCGCGGCGGCCAAACAAGTTGAACAAAGCATTTCATTTCACAACAAAGAACATGGTCAAAACTCACACACACTTTCATCACTAACCTTAAGTTAAGAGGGAAGACAGGAGAGTTTCTATGGAGCGACTTACTGGGCGATAATTTCAGTGGCAAAATTTTGGAGGGAAAAATTTCTGGGACTCAATAACTTTTCTCAATAACTTCTCTGCATCAGGGCTGTGTGTATAGTCTATTATTATAGTATGTCACAAGGCCTCACACGGAAGGCTCCATTATGTAGTGGACCTAAATTTATTAGTTATGCATTTTAATAAATTTATGAGAATTGATACCCAATTATGAATTATTATTCATAAAATCAGAATTTCCTCGTAAAGGGCACCACCGGAGTTGTTATAATCCTAGAGTCTCCGGACCTCTAGGTAGTTTTGAATAATTATACAATTATTACTAGTGATCAGTTAGTTAATAATCGCTCAATTATCTTAAATCAGTCAGTCAGTCTCATATCTAAAGGGTCAATTCTCTTGGCAGGAACTATAAATAGGCAACACACACAGCTCTTGATTATATTACAGTGAATTTATTCTCTAACTAAGGTGATAAAAGATGGTTGGATACAGGGAACATAAACATTTGCTGAACAATGAGCCTGGAGGTTCGATTGTGGGAAGCATTTGACTCATACGGCATAGAAGAGCTAATGAAAGTAAACTAATGCTATAGTTTAGGAGTTAAAATGGACATCTGATCACAGGACGTGTGTTAAGTCTTACTGCTTGTCGACAGTCTGCTTTTGGCCTGTTGCACGGGTCCCACTCTAGCTGCCGATCCTGGCTTTTTGCTAGGGATTCTTCGGGGTTCTCCGTGTCTGATTGAAAACGCCTCCTCCGTCTGGCAATTCGGCTGTTTGCAGGTTTCCTTGGTTGTAGCTGGCGAGACCACGTGGCTTGGTCTGACCTCGGTGAAGTTGGCTCGACGAAAAAGGCTTAAAATGGAACTTGGTCGTTCCTGAATTAGTCCAGTGTAACTTAACGGACTCATAACTTTAACAAACCAAAGAAATAAAGAAAATAAAACAAACTGAAGGCAGATCGATGTCGCGGCACTTCAGGTGTGTAGCTTCAAGCGAACAAAGGCCTGTTTGTTTCGCTGGCCGAGTCTGGGCGTTGCCTGGCGAGGCACGCTGCGCGCGTGCCGAAGCATCCAGGGGGCAGAAGGGAAGAGCGAGCAGAGGGAAGCGTCAAGAGAAGAAGAGTCTAGAGACTGGCGAGCAGGTCGCGTGTCGCTCTTTTGTTGTCTGGGGCGTGGTTCCCCAGGGGGCGTCTCAGGTTTCCCAAGGGACTGCCTTTCCAAACTTAATGTCTAAAGAAAAGAAATCTATTTGCACGTATTATGAGTCAAATGCTTCCCACAATCGAACCTCCAGGCTCATTGTTCAGCAAATGTTTATGTTCCCTGTATCCAACCATCTTTTATCACCTTAGTTAGAGAATAAATTCACTGTAATATAATCAAGAGCTGTGTGTGTTGCCTATTTATAGTTCCTGCCAAGAGAATTGACCCTTTAGATATGAGACTGACTGACTGATTTAAGATAATTGAGCGATTATTAACTAACTGATCACTAGTAATAATTGTATAATTATTCAAAACTACCTAGAGGTCCGGAGACTCTAGGATTATAACAACTCCGGTGGTGCCCTTTACGAGGAAATTCTGAAATTATGAAAATAATTCATAATTGGGTATCAATTCTCATAAATTTATTAAAATGCATAACTAATAAATTTAGGTCCACTACACTACTATAAACCACATATTAAATAAAGTTTCATCAAACATTGACAAGGGAAACACGTTCATTCTCTCTGTGATTATGGACCCTCGCCAAAACTGCCGCCAGCACTAATATCTGGCCCGCGGTCAGATTATGGTGCTTTGATAGCTGCAAAAAATATAAATAAATAAAGCGGTGCTGAAATAGATCTCAGTCATGACAGCAACAGCGTCCGCAGGTTGACGGAACACTGAAACAAAAACAGTGCAGCACATGCTGTGATCTGAGAAACACTCGCTGCAGAATCCATTTGTTGAAGAGAAAAAAAATACAATTATCTCAAGGTGGGATTAAACCCTTAACCCTTGGGTTATGAGTCCTGCACCTAACCAACTAAGCTAACTGAATAACATGTTATATTATATTCTCATCCACCATCTAATGGTTGAAAATATCAATGCAAAATTTATTTGCCAACCCCTGCAGTATATTAGTACTACTTCTTCTTCTAACGTATGTATTGAACATAGTGATGGGTGTCTGCACTGCCTGAACAAGAAGAACGTAGTGATGAAATGCGCTCTGTAGTGCTGTTTGTATGTTTTCAGTTACTGTAGAAACATGACGATAAACATGGCGACGACAATAGAAGGGGGTGCCCGCGGTTATGGAGATAAAATGCCTCGGTTCATTATGTAAGGTCTTTATACACCACTGAAAACATAGTTATGGATCTTATATTGCATTTCTGTCGATAGATCCTCAGAAATATTACACACTGAACCTTTAAGTCTTTTATTTGAACTGGGGACTACAGATTGTTTGGTGGGTTAAGAAAAAATCAGAACACTCAGGCTCATGAAGCCTTTAAATCCTGTTGTATTACATGAGCTTTTTATTAAAAGACTGGGTCCCCCAGAGAAGAGGTTTATATCTGTTTTTAGTTTGCCTTTTAGCTGCATTTTTGATAGGGACAGTGCACTAGTGAAAACAAACAATCAATGTTAAATAAATAAATATAAATCACCATATATGCAGTATATATATCACCAATCATCCATTGCTTTTTGAACGGTAACACATTATTTTAAAATGTCATTATTTTTCATTCTATCTTTTTCCATCCTTCCTTTTGAAAAAGTCTGCACACCATTTGCCCAATGGGGATTTTCTTTAATAATGCCACTTTTCATGAAAAAAGTATTTTTAGAGTCAATTAACCAATTGGTCTGAATGAGTGAAAGATCCAATCACATAACTATCTCTGCCCTATTTGTTTTGATTGACAGAAAAGGGCTCTGGTTTTAATTAACCCAGCACAGTGTGCCCACTGTAGGGCACCCTAATAGCTCACCTGGTAGAGACCATATTACAAGGCTCAGTTCTTACCACAGCGGCCCGAGATAACAGATAGACCCCAAAGACTTTAAAACAAACAGCACTGTGAAATAAAACAGATTTAAAAAAACAATTACCTGCAGTAAAGAATTATTGTGAAAACAAGTAATATGTTACTATTTCATGATAATGAGCTGAGTCTCAAAATATGAATATTTTAAAATTTTATGATTGTATCACTATCATTATGATTATATTTATTCATCTGATTGTTTGTCATATTTATGCATTTAGTCATGATCACTTTGGGTTTCCACATGTAATAAAGAATTATTATATAATGTACTATTTCCGAACAATTCAGAAAATGTATCTAAAGAATATTTGTGTTTTATTCGCTTAAACATATTAGGAACAGTTTCTTGAGCGAGCCTACTAACCAGTGTTGATGCATACCATGTAGAGAGAGTAGATATGTGAAGGGTGGAGAGGATGTTAATTGCTAAAAAATTGAATGACGGCGCTGGAAATGGAGTCTTTCAGGACAAAAGATTTGGAGCTGCGTGACGATCTTTGCTGTTGTGACTGGCCCACATTTATACCCGGAGGTTTATCTATAGTGAGGGAACAGCACCATGCATGGTCTGCCTCCACATTCCTGAACCTTTGGCTGCAGGCCTACTTTAATCTTTCTCCAATGTGTTCCACGCATTTATTTGAACATAAATAAGCCAGCCGATGTGGCAAGGGTCATATTATCCTTGACCCCAGGAGTTTGCAGCTCACTGACTCATCAGCTATTACTCCCATCATGCAGTGCTGCAGATCAGCTGTCTGGGGGAATCACTTTGATGTCTACGAGGCCAATGATGATTGAGCAGCCCAGTAAAAGGGACTCTTCTTCCTTGTCGCCTGCGATGCACTCGAAGGAGAGTTGGGAAGGGAACGCTTGAAGGGCCGTTCCCTCACAAGGATATTTATCACAGGCGGGCCAATCTGTTTTACGCTCAGGAGACTCCCAGACGGCCCCCTAATAAACGCTTAGAGAGGATGAAATATTCATGCCGTTAAATATGGATCCTAGAGCAGTCGCCGCACATTAAACACCGTCAATACTGATCAGCACTGACAACAGTCTTTGCTCCTACTCCAGAATTTTTCCCCACTAGATTCCCCTATGGCCTCTGCCTGTAGATTTTTGGACAGAGAATTCATCCATGCAGAATGGAAGGAGAGATGTCTTAGGATGTGATGTGAGAGGGGGGGTGCTAGGGAGGTGCGCCGACATGTGTTTATGATGAGCGGGTGCAGCAGTCAGATGTGTCAGGCTGTTTTTATCGATGTAAACTAACTAACCGTAAAACAGAGATTGCTGCTCCAGCAGCAGAAGCTGTTCTCCCAAGACAGCTCATGCAACATCAAGTCAAATATAACACACGTACTATGGCTGTCTCATACATACATGCAGCCAGTTAAATTCAGCTGATGATTTTACATCCCTCCAAGTAGCAGCCATGTTGAAGGACCTCATATTATTTGGGAACATCAAGAATCTGTCAGACATGGTGGCCACCACAGTAAAATCATGTGAGGGACTAAATGGATCAGCATGGGTCTTTCTGTCCATGTGTTTGTCCATCTGTCATGTACAGTGCATCAGATGCCACTGACTGGATATTGTTAGAGATTTAAGGAATAACCTGTGCTAGTCCTTTGTTCAAAATTACAGTCATTGGCCTATCGTGGATCACATCTTTCAAGTTGTAAGGCGCAAGTCCAAGTGTCAACATGAGCTGTTAGTGTCAAAGTCTAAACTGAGATGCAAGTCTTTTTTGAGTATGGTCATCAGATGCATTTATAGTTTTAGAGTTGGCACTTCTGGCCCTTTGCCCAGAGAGCATGAGAGAGATATACTGCCAAATTTAAACAGGAACTAAGGCAACTATTTAAGAAATATCAGCAGCTAACTGTTTCTGTGTCTTAATTAATCAATACTTATTGTGTATATAGATGTTAGAATAATGAAAAATGCTCAGAATTTTACCCCAGAGATCAATATAATGTCTTCAAACAGTCCAAAACCCAAACATATTCATTTAACAATAAAAACAAGACTTAGTGTCTGCAGCCATCCTAGCAGATCTGTGAGGCTGTCTGAGGCACAGTGGGGCTTTAGGCTAAATGCTAATAATGAAAAACTAATATGCTTACATTGACTATGATAACATGCTGATGTTTAGCAGGTATAATGTGTATCCTGTTCACTATCTTAGTTCAGCATGTTAGAATGATAATAATAACATAACAATAACATTTGTTAATTAGCATAAAACAGAAAGTACAGCTCAGCCAATGTAGATGTCATTACTTTGCCAGGTATGTGGTTATAAAGCATAAAGTCTTGGACAATTTAAAAATGTGACCTGATGATGGCGCAAGGGGAAACTTAAAAGATCATCTATATATATCTGTATTTCCAGTAGTTGGGGAGACATGGAGCTTCTGAGGGAGCAGTGAAGGTGGGGTGTATTTGTTTGGAGTTCAAATATCAACAGAATCATTAGTCAACAGAACTCATCCTATGGGGACATGAAAGTCTGCACAAAATTTCCTGACAATCCATTCAATAGATGTTTAGATATTTCAGCCTGGACCAAACAATATCCAGTGCTTATATATATATATATTAAGTACTAACACATTGTCTAAATAAATACTACAAATAAATGAAGCACAAGCAATCTACAGTATAATTGCTAACATACATACAAAAAACCCTAAGAGCTAAACTACCCTAATCCCACTACCCAGGTCCCCCCCCAAACAATAGGTACTCTGATTAAAACTGCGTTAAGCACAAAGAGACAGGTTGGCTGAGATATCAATGAGCCCATAAACACACACTAGCTGACATGCAGTAAATATAATGACCAGCAGACACGATAACCCAGCGCAAGGGGCAAGTTCGTCAGCAGAGCCCAAGCTAAGAACTAAGCCAGAACAAAAGAACAGAACAAAGCAAGGAAAAGAAAACCACCAAGGCAGCGACTCTCTACCTGGACCCAAACTAAACAAAACACAACCCTATACAGTTGTTGCAGTTATATTATTTTGTACAATTATAATAGAAAACACCAGCTACGCAGCTGATCCCTACTTGGGTATCCCCACCCAAGTTACCCCTAACGGTACATGGGCTCTCCTCTAGCTACCTGCTTTCTACGCTGCGGCCAGACGCCACTTGGACCCGGGCTCTCCTGGCAAATGAAGCAAGACACCAATTCCGACTCAAATTTGACTCATTTACATCATGGCAGGACAGCCACTGGACATGCAGCGTGCCAGCTTTTCATGCAGAGGGCATAACGCACCCACGGCTCACCAACAGGTGCCTATCATCTAAACACTGTGCACACCGCTGAACTGCTAGACCGACTGCCCGGCAACGCCAGTTCTATCCGGCTTCATATCCACCTGATAATATAGGCTTATGTAGGTCCTATAAAATAAATTGACAAAGATGAAAACTAAGGACATTTACTCTATCACTTTAGTTTATTTTAGTTTACAACACAGTTTTAGTTATTGTTTTTTTTTGTAAAGCCTCATTTTTATTTTTATTTCAGTTAATGACAATGTTTTTTCACATCTAGTTTTCAATATTTCATTAATCTTCGTTAAAGATAACAATCTTGAAACCCAACTTCAGGATGTTTCAGCGATGTTTAATCTGTATTCTGCCCTCTCTTTTCTGTCTGTTCCCAGCTTCAATCACCTCTTCATGAATATCTCCTTCATGTTGAGAGGGCTTTGATATGAGAGGGTTAATGATAATAGGTGACATTAATGATTAGTCATTTAGTTGACACTTTTATACAAAGTGACTTACAGTTGCTATATAGTTCTGGGGTGGCACGCCTCTGGAGCAACTTAAGAGTTTAGGGTCTTGCTCGGGGACATGTTGCTGGCTGTCATAGTGGGAACTGAACCGGGTCTCTCACACAAGGCATGCGTCTTATTGACTGCACCATCCCCACCCTTAGCTTGTGACAGTCACAATATGGCAAAATGATATGATCCAGCAAATATTTTGAATAACAAATAGCAGAATATGGTCTTATGTGACATTTATTTTTTACATATTTGTTATTTAAATGTGGCCAGAGACCTAAAAAATATAATGTAAATGAAATATATATATGATGTGTGCATATGTTTGTGTATATGAAGTGTGAGTGTGTATACCTTGTGTGTGTGTGTGTGTGCGCATTATTTCAAACTATTGGAAACAATAATTTTGAGCAAAATAAGTAGACATTGGTAAGATTCCACTTTTTAAAACAGACACCCACAACTCACCAGTTAGGATCTGAAGTCTGACTCCTGAAGTTGAGATTCAACGTGATATCACTGGACAGCGAATAAATAGCACACCGCTTTTTAAGGTCATTTTGCGTGCCATGTCAACGCATCTCAAGCTTTTTGCGTGTGATTTAATGCTCTCCCCGTAGACCGCAGCAACACAAAGGAGGTTAAGTCTATCTGCTAGAAAAGCTGTAGGCTTAACTGGTCGACATGCTTACAATTGCGGATTCAGGTTTAGGCACACACGCCTGTCATGGTTAGGATATGCGTAAGGGGCTTCTAAAATAATTAGCTAGCTCGTTTGCTTCTCACACTTCAACATATCGTGGCTATAATGTTAGCTACTAGCATGTAGCTCAAAACATCACGGTTTGGGTTACAATAACGACGTCACCCATGTAGCCTATATAACGTCACTAAAATCATAGATCAATCACACAGGAACTGAACGCTGGTCTCCTCGATCAACGTCTGGTTTATTACCCCCCCCAACCAACTCCTTACTCTGACTTTTCTTATTTCTTATACTACACCTGATCCTTTCCCTGTGACAGTTGGTGTGAAAATGCACGATATAAGTCAGTAAAATCTAAATGGTGTGAAATGACATGTGAAAAGCAAAAGAAAAGCATTGGAATTCCACGCAAAATGACTTAAGAAATCGGCGTCTTATTCATATGTCTTCTGGTGATAATAGGCTGTGAGATTAGGTACTGAGTCGTCCTTGAATGGCAGAAGATCCTCATCAAAGACACATCTTGATATCTAAAAAATGGTTGAAATGTTAAATTAACAGTCAAAGTGTGGACAGATGAATCTACAGCAGCTCTGCGTGACTGTTTTGGGAGCACGGATTGGAGTATGTTCAGAAAATCCGCCGCCCAGGAGAGCCACATCAACCTTGGGGAATATACACCATCAGTCTTACATCAGCAAATGTGTTGATGATGTGGTGATCATAATCATAATGGTAAAAACCATTCCCCAATCAGAAGGCCTGGATGAATGGAGAGGTGAGGGCTCTGTCCAGAGCCAAAAAACGCTGCTTTCCGGTCGGATGATAAAGAGACTGGAGAGAGAGCTCAACACCAGCATCACCAAAGATATGTGGCAGGCCATCCAAAACATCACAGGCTACAAAAGCAGGAGTTCCCCTATCATGGCTCGCTCCAATAGAGATAAATTCTATTTCTATTGGAGTGAGTATAAATCCAGAGACAAATTCTGATTCTGAGGTGTGAGGCCACATTACCAGATGAACTCAACACCTTTTATGCTCACTTTGATCTCCTCAACAAAAAACCAGCTTTCAATGTGTTTCCATTCTTTGTATATTGACTTGTTTATGTTTTATCTATTGAATTCATTTATTTTTCCTTTGATTGTACATTGACTTGTTTTATGTTTATTTCTTGTACATCACTGTGCTCTACTTCCTGAACTATGCCGCCCCAACACCGTCCAAGTAACTGATAACTGTAGAGTATTCCCCACTATACCAGTATGCACAGTTTTGTTTTTGATTAGAATTCAAGCATCATTTGGTAGCAGGGTATGATACATTCTTCAGATTCTGGTTCAAAGCAGTCAAAGCAGCCAAAGAAACCTTAAACTTCGCAGCCCAGTCTCCCTCAGTTATGACTTTATAAATCATCTAGCGGGCCTTCTGAATCCGACTCTCTGAGATTGATTAACATGATCTACAGAATGATTTTCCTCATGCACAGAATTTATTGGGTCGAGATTCAGTACAGCCCTGTGGCCTCTACAAGGGAAGCTATTGTTGCTTCTTTTACAGCTTGCTTTCTAACATTTTACACACATCAATTATTAAAGACCTATCAGTACCAGAAACTGTCCATCAATTTTGTGGGTGGTAGCAAGTGAAGTCTGTTGTGGCGCTCGATGTAGTAAAGGACATTTTTAGGACAGATATGATGTTGAGAAACAATGTTATTGGGTTTATGAGAAGGCCCAGACTGCTGCTTTTAACACTCATATAAAGCTGTATTTTGCATTAATAGAATATAAACACAATTCTACCTCAGTAAGGCCAGCAGACTCTTTACATATATTCTCATAAGCAGATGGTTTGAAATGACATTTACTCGGTCTTCTTATTTTCTTGTGTTTATTTTAAGTAGTTCTTTATTTATTCCCTACCTCCTTTGACGTTTATTTTTTGTGTTGCTGTACTACATCAATTCCCCCCTCTGAGAATCAGTAAAGTAATTTGTTTTACTTACTGAAATGTGTACAATTGTAATGTGTTTTACAAATAATCCCAAGTAGTAGTACAGAAAAATCTGTGTCTCATTTAGAAGTAAGTGTTTTTATAGCAGGGGAAGCACATACAGCAGTGTGTTATAGGCAGGTGTGGAAGAATGCTGTAAAGTAAGAATGCTTTCAACAATACACATGATTATGTTGATCAGTTAACAAAATACAAAGAGAGTGAACAGAAGAAAATCAAATCAATATTTGGTGTGACCAAACAGCCTCACTCCTCCTGTCTGGAAGTGTGAAGGGCTGGAGAGTATTCACAGAGCTTCACTTTTTCTGTATTTTATGTTACAGCCTTATTGGGTGGTGATGGCGTAGTGGATAAGACACATGCGTGTGGTGTGAGAGACCCAGGTTCAATCCCCCTCTGTGACCCTTCCACCATTGTGTCCCTGAGCGAGACACTTAACCCCTCGTTGCTCCAGAGGTGTGCGACCTCTGACATGTATAGCAGTTGTAAGTCGCTTTGGATAAAAGCGTCAGCTAAATGTAAATCTGTCCTTATTCCAAAATGGATGAAAATCATTATTTTCCAGAGATGTTCAGTCGGGTTCAGGTCTGGGCTCTGGCTGGGCCATTCAAGGACCTTCAGACAGTTGTCCTGTAGCCAATCCTTTGTTACCTTGGCTGTGTGCTTAGGGTTATTGTCCTTTTGGAAGGTGAACCTTGGCCCCAGTCTGAGGTCTCTGGAGCAGGTTTTTAATCAAGGATGTCTCTGGACATTGCTACATTCATCTTTCCCTGAATCCTGACTAGTCTCCCAGTTCCTACGTTAGAAAAACATCCCCACAGCATGATGCTGCCACCAGCATGCTTCACTGTAGGGATGGGATCGGCCGGGTGAGGAGTGGTGCCTGGTTTCCTCCAGACATAGTAGTATGGCTTTTAAATAGCACTAGCAGCGAATATCTAGTACTTTTGATGACTACTTTTACTTCTACTTGAGTACTTGTTTTTGTTTTTAAAAAGCTATCAGTATCAGAAAGTGTCCATCATCTGGCCAGTAGAGTTGCACTACAAGACTCGACGATGTCTGTGAAGGTCCTCAGTCATCCAGGTCATAGTTATCCAACGAAGGATGAGGTCAAGGGCAACTGGACTTGGTTGAAGATACTAGAAGACGTTTCGTCCCTCATCCAAGAGACTTCTTCAGTTCTGATTGACTGGGAGGGAAACTCAGCTGTTTAACCTCTGGGATCGTTAGCTAGAACCGTCGATTCCGCTGGTTCGTTAGTGCTCCTGGCTTCCATGCGCCGCCAGTTGCCCATCCCTGAGCAAGATCGATATTGAAAATAATATCAATAAATTAGGTCTCTGCTGGATTACCGTGGAGCGAAATGACATGCAGTTAATGAAATATTACGCTGTGGGGCAGAAAAACGTTGGTTTATGTAGAATATTGTTGTAACTTCTCTCCGCAGTGCAACTGTTTTTATTTCAGTAATGCATAAATCACAAATTATGAATAATTTTATTATAACTCAACATATTTTCTAGCTCGTCTTTCAGTCCGTAGTATATTTCCAGCTATTCATGTTCCTTTTTCTTGATGTTATATATATATATATACACACACAATTAATTTTGTACAAATATATATATATTTGTACAAAATTAATTGTCCAATAGCCATGGTTGCAGGGAGCGCTGTGACACAACTTGAAACACAGCAGTGTCTCACTGGCCAGCTGAGATGTTGTGAACCATGACTGACGAGTCACTTTGTCATGTGATGTGGATGAATGGAATACTGCCAGTGTCTCACAGGTTAAGTCCCTGGGGATATCATCATCAGTGTGCGACAGAGAGTTTGATTTAATGAAAACCAGCGACTGGCTGCTGACGCTCCAGCAGACTGCAGGCTGGTTCTCCCCACAGTGCAGTGCACTCATCTAGAAGCAGGAAGTAAACAAATAATGCCACAGGCCAAACAGCTGGGCAAGTGGGCTGTAAGAAGAGACACAAGAGACTGCTGCGCCGG
>NW_024042973.1:0-37747 GCF_014851395.1 Micropterus salmoides | reverse complement strand
CGAGTGTCTGCAGGTATCAAGCCAAATGTGTAAACACACACTCTAACATCAATAACATAACCAAAGATCTACTTACCTCATAATCTGATATCGCCTTACATTTCCAAATACAAGTACTGGCACACTTGTTATAGTTTAAAATCTAACATATCTTTGCATGCAGGCAATAGGCACTATGTCAGTGTCAAGGCAAGTGTTTTATTCTACATTCAAAGGTGACACATTCTGGGTTGCATTGTGAGTAGTATGGTTGGTAGCTGCAGTTAGAAACTGGAAGTAGCAGTGGTTCACAACCAGTGATACAGTAATAATAATTTTTTTTAAAAAGGGTTATGTAAAGTTTGACTGGGGATGTTCTCAGTCATGAATATACTGAAAAATCAATTAAATGTTCATTATTCATTACTACAGATTCCTTCAATGTAGCCTAACAGTGGGAGTAATCTCTATCAGTGGCAGGTTATCTTAAACACAGATACTCACAGAAACAGAGGCTTTCTCACACGCGCTACAGAAATGTGCAGTTTTGATTTTGTTCTATTTTCGTCATCTTTCTTTTTCATCATCTAGTGTGTCTCCTATATTCATTAATCCTCTCCTGTGGTGTTTGGCTTCCTGTCCCTGTTGCCTCTCTGTGGTTGACTGGCCTTGATGATGTCACGGCCATCATGAAATGTGTCCTTAATGTAGGATTAGGGATGAAAGCTGTAATCCTCAACATGACCGTTGATAAGAGTTATGATTGCAGTGTTTGTTTGAAGAGTGACACACATGCAGGCATACATCCACAGGCACGCACAGACAGAAAAAAAGGAAAGCGAAGCCTGAACAGGAAATAATATATCTGTCATAAGTATTAAATGCACCTGTTTTTACTTTGTGTTTATTAAGCATTAATTGTTACATGTGTATGCACATGCAAACACACTTGCACACGCATGTTCTCACATCTTTGTCTCATCGCTCATTTCCATCATCACTCTGAAGTCCTGCTTTGCAATTTCATTCTCCTCAAAGCCCCTCAGTGACATCATAGTGAATGTATATAGGTCATCTTACACATGCTCCACATGTCAGTGATACATCTCTAACACCACTATCTCATCTTGGGCACTAAAACACCATGTTCCACATGGACCTGTGTGTTGGGTGGCCTTAACATCTACCAGTGAATCAGCACCTAGAAATGTCATCTAGCCATTAATACAAAACCAATACTGTATTTTATGTTCAAATGTCCAAGGTTTTTTTTACCTTGATGTTTTATGTCTCTTCTCAGTGACAGAAGTCAGTAAAAGACAGCAACCTTTGAGCCAAGATATCGAGGTCTACTTTTTGAAACTGTTGGCAGCCTGACAATGTCCTAACACAGACCTGTTTGACACAGTGTCCATCTGTATGTATGCACTATTGACTTGTGCTCTATTGACTTTTGCTACTCTAAACCACCTGAATAGATCTGACTCTCTGGCCCGTTAACAGAGCTGCCAACTCTGCTTGTCTCTGGTTTTTTGGTGGTGGCTTCTGATGTCAAGGTTGTCTCAGTCATCTTTGTGTCCTTGGCAGCCTGGCAGGTTCACAGGCAGCAGCCATTGTGGTGAGAGTCACAGCAGAGCAACAGAGGTGACGAGGTTGAGAGAAGGTTGAGGGAAGGCTGTCAGGCATCGTGGCCCAGCCCTTCAGTCAACTCACACAGCTCCAGCAGTCACCTCTTCTGCTACCATGACTGCTGTTTTGGTTGCTATGGTAAGAATATCTCTGTGTGTGTGTGTGTGTGTGTGTGTGTGTGTGTAGGTGGCTGACCAAGTGTCTCAGCAACACAGAACAGACCGGTGAATCCTTGTTGTCATGCACACACACACACACGCACATATGCAGACACATTCATCACAGTGTGAACAACCGCTCACTCTTGTGTGGAGCCAGACTGAGCCAGCCCGGGGCGACTCAGCTGCTGTGGAGAATGGCATGTGATCAGACACGCACCACACTAAGATGCTGAAGCTAACAAAGTATTGGATGTGTGCTTACATATGGGCACTGGGACTGGTCAGGCAGCATGATAGGAGAAATGGGTGAAGGATGAGTTTTGCCGTTGTCTTTTTCTGTCTTTATGTCTGTTCTTCTCTCTCTCTCTCTCTCTCTTCTCCTTACTCTTCTTCTGTTTTTGACTTCCTCTGTACATCTCCCTTTCCCCTCCTCCGCTTGTGTTCTGCTTCCCTGTGTGGTGCAGTGATGATATGATGATTGTGTTTTCCATGCTGGTAGACTCTTGGCAGAAGGAGGTAGGGAGAAGTGGAGGCAGAGCTTGTCTGTTATTCCTAATCATCTGTGAAGCAATGCCGGTATACCAGCATGGCACTCTGACGGGGCGGGAAGGACCCAGAGAAGGAGGGAGAATAACATGTAGCGGGGGTGTCCACTAACATCTCCATTTCTTGTTTTAAATGTTTTAAATAAAACCTGGACCCATTCCCTTCGCATTTGACTGGCTAGCTTCCCTCCTTTTAATTTTTTTTATCCTCATTTTTCTTCCTTTCACTGTATTCTTTTTTTCCATCTTGCAAAAGGAATTTGTTTCCCCCAAGAAGGTCAGTGCTCTGGCGTTTGGCAGTGTCCTGGCACCTACGAATTTTATCAGTTAGGAGCACGCTGAACACGGCTAATATGCAGATAAAGTGGAACCAATCTCCTGCTGGAAAAGCTCCCTTTGTGCGTGTGTCTGTGTGTGTTTGTACAGCTATCTTTGTGAGGACAAGCAAGGGTTTTTAACCTTTGGAGTGAGGACCATTTTGCAAAGTGAGGACATTTAGGCCGGTCCTCACTTTATTTTCACTGTAATGGCCTCCAGATCTGTTTATATGCTTCTCTCAAAGTTTCAGAGAGGTCCTCAAAAGATGCCAAAATCGAAATGTGTGTGGATTTCGGTGTGTGTACGTACTCTGAATACACACACTTTTTGCTCTCTATCGCCCTCTATTGACATAACCGATTTATTGCACAGGAGCAACTTTAACTAGAGAAAGACATGTCTCATGGTTTTTTAGGTAAATAAAATACATATTATGAATTTCATTTTGTTTTATTTTACTATCCCTTAGTTTTTAAATATTTAACAAGGTTATAATGTGTTTAACTCACTTATACATTAAACTACTGTTTAATAGTACATTAAACTGTAGAATTTTCAGACTGCATGAGATCTATACAACGAAGGTTAAAATGAAGGGCAACTGGACTTGGTTGAAGCTTCAACCAAGTCTAGTTGCCCTTCATTTTAACCTTCGTTGGATAACTATGACCTGGATGACTGAGAATCTTCATAGACATCTGCATGAGATCTACTTTAAATATAAAATGCTCAATTTTTAAATTCCAAATTGATTTCCTCTTTGTGTATTGCCCATTAGTGAGAAATGTCTGTTATAAAGACATCATCACTTTTTTGCTGTAAGATGTTTCTTCCAATGCAGCAGCTTGTTATATAAATTTCACTTTTTATTGTAAGCCAGTCAGATGTGTATTGAGTTGAAACACATTGTGACATGTCCCTGCTGAGTTGTAAGTTGCAAAAAATCCTGGTGATTTTGATACCCTCAGAGGATAATATTTTTTTGCATATTTCTACTCCTAGTAAGTACTTATTTGTTATCAAAATGTAAGTAATTTGTTTTTGAGTAAGATATATGTTATAGAAATCAATTGAATTAAAATATTGTTTCTTTTTAAATAAAAATATGAGTTTAAGCATGACACCTGCATCATCAATGCAGTAGCTGTATATATGGTTCATTGCTGCAACACATCCTCATACCTAAATGACAAATAGGTTTATTGTCAAGTGTCCCAAAATTACATACTGTATATGGCTGTTGGAAAGTCAAACGACACATTTGACTGTAACCCCAACAATACACATGCACATTTCCTGTATCAGCACAGAGAGGCTGCTGATCGGCCGTGTCGTGCCAAGGTAGGTACCACAGATAGAAGGCGTTCCCCGAAAGTTGGAGCGCATGCATTCCTGAAGGAACTTCGAGTTCAACAAAGTAACTGATAAATATAACATGTAGATTGTTTATTTATCCTTTTAGTATTGTTGTTTTATCAAAAAGGTTTTGCAAAGCAAACTAATGCATGGCTTCCAGATTTACATTTACATTATGTTGAACTTTATATTATCTTATAGCAAAATTTTTTTGCAATAGTCTGACAATGATAAACTGACCACGGATTTAATCACTTGCTCATCATCCATGTTACTGTTTGGAAGCTAGAACTAGACCCTAAAATGTGACACTGTAAAATCAAAATAACTGGAATCAGATTAACATCTGTGCATTATAGAGGGCGGATACGTTTTATGGCAGAATGCATGTCCAGCCTGGAAGGACCAGTACTGTAATCGCTTTGTGTGTATGAAAATTTATTTGCAATGCAATATTAAATGATTACGATACTAATCCCCTTCCCCTTTAAGGAGGGGGATTCTGAATAGTTTCCAATAATATCTAAAGGCTATCATTTGCAATGGAAACGTGGATTACAAGGACAAAATATTGTCTACAATGCTGCATTCATGTGTTTGCTGATCAACTAATTATTACTGTGATCTTGATTTTACAGTGTTGACTCCGTAGCTATTGGTAGGAGCATCTTCCTTAGAAAAGATTCATAAGGTCATAATGTGACTCATTGCCTTTACTGTACGCATACCGATCATGCTTACTGTCGCGCAAAGTATAGATAAACGTGGTCATTAGACATTTTTATTGTTTTTATTGTGGGCCTACAAACCTCTGAGGCTCAGGCCTAACTGCAGGTTAATGCAGGTCTGCAAACAGTAACATGGATGACCAAGTGATCGACTCCATGGTCAGTTATAACATCGTCAGACTATACACTGAATTTTTTTTATACTTTTAAGTATTATTACTGTATTTTTAACTGTTTCCAACTGTATAAGCGGTGGACAGTATGTTACTGTAGATTTTCAATGCATTCTGGGAAAATATTCTCTAAATCTAAATACAGTAATATTAACAGACGCGAAACCACCACAAACCTCCATTTTGAAATGAAGGACTGTCATCGATTTGAGAATGTTTAGTTTGACACCAGATCTCAATTTTCCTTGCAGCTTTGACATTAGACTGTTCAGGACTGGACTGGATGCAATACGTTAGCGCTGATATTTTATGTACATTTTACACAGTTTGTAGCTCTGAATGTGGTGAGTGCAGTTCACTTATAAGACCAAATTTAACGTTACAGAGGCTGTTGAGGGATTGCTGTGTCTGTCTGCTGACCGCAGCTGCTTCATAATTAATATCTGATAAGTGGTGAATCTTGAAACAAAAATTGCAGTAACATAACGTTAAGTTTAATTGAACTTTCTATTTTATTTAATGGAGCTGTAAGTTTGGGTGTGGAATTAATGTTACATTAAAGGGGCATTATGGAATTTCCAGCGGCCACTCATGTTGCGGTTTTAGATTGCAACCAGGCGTGCGCTCGTGCTCGCTTGAACTCATGAGCGAATAGAATCCAAAACAAATCACTTTCATAGAGAGATCTCGCAATAAACACAGAAACACCTCACCTAACCTTATCCCCAACCAGGTTTTTACTAGTCTATATGGCCAGTTATAGCTTCTCCAAAGAAGTAAGTATTTTCAGAGAAATCCATTTATACATTGATTGCTGACTGCCTACAACATTGTTAGACCTCAACTTTAAAACAGATCTATTTATATGTATTAATATATACACACCTTGAGAAAAACACCACCTACTTCAGAATCCTGACTGTGGATTTCAGCTCAGCGTTCACACAATGTCCCCTAAGAAAATGATCAGCAAACTCAGCACTCTGGGTTTAAATACAACACTCTGCAACTGGATAGTGGACTTCTCACGAACGGGCCCCAGTCAGTCGGATTGGCGGACTCACCTCCACAACTCTAGTGCTCAACACGGGAGCCCCCCAGGCTGTGTGCTCAACCCCCCCTGTTCACGCTGTACACCCACGACTGCATCCCCCGACATGGATGAGACTTCATATGGGGAGGAAATTCATAATCTTGTAGAGTGGTGCTCAGAGAACAACCTACCGCTCACGTCAGCAAACACCAAGGAGCTGCTCATTGATTTTAGGAAAAGGAGATAAAGCCACACTCCTCCTTCGCATCAGTAGGAGCTGAGGTGGAGCAGGTGAATAGTTTCAAGATCCTGGGAATCGGCATCACAGAGAACCTGACATGGTCGTCTCACATCTCCCGCTGGTGAAGAAAGCTAAGATACGACTGGATTTCTTGAGGAAGCTTACCAATTCCCCAAGTCCCTTGTCACTTTTACAGGGAGCAACAGAATGCATCCAGACTGGACGTCCTAACTGGATGTGCACAGCCCAGACAGGTTTCTGCACGGGTGATTAAAACACTCAGAAGATCAACAGAAGATCATTGGTACCCATCTCCCGAGCATCAGTGATATCAGGGGTGAGGTGCCTGCAGAGCCCAAAGGATACTAAAGGACAGTTCCCACCTAGCCACAGCCTGTTCCCCTGCTGCCTTCTGGGAAGAGATATAGAAGTTTCTGCTGCTGCACCACCAGTTGCAGAGCGCTTTCCCCCCCAAACTATCAGACTCTTAAACTCTAGTTCATCCTCAGCACTGCTCCAGTGATGATAGTTTATTTCTGTTGCCATTTTTATAATTAATTGTTTCCTGTCTGCTATGTAGCAGAAGGGAGTTATAAAACTCAATTTCACTCTACAACTTGTTATTTGTGAAAATAAAACCTACCTACCTACCTAAATGTTTGCTTTACTGAGAGAAAAAATGTGGTTTCTTGTTTTCATTCTTGATTCAATAACACATAATGTTAGCCTACAGAAGGCAGAAGCCATATGTTAGCTTGCTTTGCAAAACCTTGTTGATAAAACAACAATACTGAAAGGATAGATTAAACAATCCACGTTATATTTTTCATCTACTTTGGTGAACTCGAAGCTCCGCTGTCACCACTGAATGCTTACACTCCCGCAGGCAGGAAATACTTCCTTTCAGTGGTAACTAACGTTAACTTTGCACAACATCTGTCAGCTACTGAACCCAGTAGGTTATAGACAGTACCTGGCACACAGGTAATACATGTGCTGAAACTAAACAACAGTGACACAATAAACAATATGTGCATATATTGGTGCATTGTTGGGCGGCACGGTGGGCCAGTGGATAGCACTGATCTCACCCCGGTTGCAGCACTGAAAAACAAATGTGAACTAATAAAGCTGATCGCGCGAATTAACCCAGCAGATGCGACACCGGCTTACACAGGGATAGTAATAAAGTCAGTCTTGCGCAGAGGTGGACGGCCCCGCCTCACTGTCGTGTCAAATGAGAGATGAAGAGGGACTATCCTTCTAGGCACGAGAAGAGAAAGAAGCTCAGTGAGAGTGAAGTGCAGGAACAGCAGGCAGGTAAACTTGTGTTCGCTCCTCTCAGAGTCTGATGTCAGCAGGTAACAGTAACAGTAGCCTAATGTTCAGTTAATGTGTAGCTGCTGTGAATTTCTGTCTGTCTGTCCTGCTAAGCTGAGAAGCGCAGCTCTTGTCTGTCGTGTCTTGGTTTCTTGCCAGACTGTGACAGAACAATGTTGAGTAAAACAACTATTTTTATGTTTGATAGACGCAGACGGGCCACAGTGTTTATAAACTGCAGCTCGGAAAAGATGACCGCATTGCACGTGGAAATGCGTTCATATTCACGGCCTAAAAAATTTTATTCACGCATTCCAGCAATAAACATCTGTGAACCAGTCCAGACAGGATGTGAGGGCACTCCTCATACATCATTTTAAAACAAGACAGTGAGTTTATTTCCAACTCTGGACTAATGCAAGATGGGAAGCAGTGGATTTGCATTACATTGACAAGGGCTTTGCTTAAGTTTGTCAGTGGAGTAAATTTGGGATCATCAGCCAGTACAAGAACAGACTCCAGCCAGTCAGCCCAGCTGATCCACATCCGGCCTCAGTCAGAGCACAGACCCGGTCCGGACGTCTTTAGCGGGTCCCACAGACCCAGGTGAAACACAGGCAGCCTCAGACATTACCAGCGCAGCCAGAGATGAACACCAGCATCAGACCCTACCCTAACGGAACAGTTGCTGCTTCACCAAATGACCCGGCAGACTGGCCCCCGGTCTTAACAGACTTCATGAGGACTGAGTTAGTGCCAGAGGTCTGTTCAAAGCAGCTCTGGACTTTTCTAGAAGAGGTTTCTATTCAGGCTAATTAAAGAGGGAGGACTGTAGTGAGAGCATTGTTGTGTCAGGTGTGACTGTGCAGCAGCTCTGTTTTTGTCTGTGGCCGAGTGCTAACGTAGCTGCTAGAGCTTTGCAATATAAACATGTGAAAACTGAAGCCAACCTCGCTCTGTGTGGGACTGTGAGTTGCACTTTATCAGAGGTGCAGACGTTAACATGTGGATTTTTGATGAGATTGTGAATTGAGAAGTGTTTCAGTTAGTTTTGACCTCCTTGTCCAACACAACCCGTGCACATGCCCAAGTCCAAAATGAGGTCGGTCTGAAGGGGGAAACTACTACAAGAGCAAACACAGCTAATCCTCCCACAGTATAGGAAATATCCACTTGTACTCTTCCTTATTGTGATTCACTGTAACTTATAATGCTGTCTGGAGTGAATTTAAAAATAATACTGTGTATAGATTTTGATGTGTGTAGTACTTTTGATTACTTAAGTATATTTTAAAACCAGGTACTTTTTTACTTTTACTTGAGTAACTTTTTTATGTGGTATCTGCATTTTTACTTAAGTAGGAAATCGAGTACTTCTTCCACCACTGTATTTACAGCAATAAGCCAAAATATTACATTCAGGCATCATGCCCACAACATGGGACTTACATAAGTTTGCATTAAGTTAGTCAACTCTTATAATTTCACAGCACAAACGCCCACTTGCTCATCACTCTCTCAAGATAATTAATCAACATCCAACACTACGGAATAACGTTAAAAAACACATGCTTACCTTTCTGTTAATTAAACATCTATAGCCTCAGCATCCTCTCCCCTGCTTCTTGTTCTGGCAGCTCCGTGTCCATTTAAATAAAGCCTTTTAAATCATCTATTAACTTTCTCCTCCACCAGTATCTCTCCCTGATTTAAAGTTCTGTCCATCATCCTGTCCGGTCCTCACGCTGCTCACGTCTGCTTGCAGGTGCAGCTGCGCGTTAGCATCGCTGCTAACGTAACTTTAACCTTCACTAGCTTTGCTTTGCTCCGAATTTGATTGTTTTATGGTGATTTAATAAGTTAATACTCATGTGCACAAAACGCCAAAGCTTCAATTGATTAACGTATCTCTCTCTCCCCCCCTCTCGCTCCCCCCCCTCTCTCGGTCCACGTAAGTGGACTGGGCGCGTTCCATTTCTGTTTGGGCCGTCTGCCGTAAGATGGCTTGATTCCATTTCAAATTTCTGCCAGTCGGCCGTGAAATGAATCCAAAGCCACTATTTCTGTTGAGAAAGGGTGTTTTACAGCCTGTGATTGTAAAATATGATGGTGCTCATTTAATTGTATATTTCTAACAATATCTGGCTGAGGATATTTACTTATAAAATCACTTTTGCTAAGAGAAGGGGTCATCAAACTGGACTTTTATTCCCTTATGTAATCCCTGCACTTGTCACATATACCATATATATATATATATATACATACATATATATCACATATCATCAGAATGGGCTTTTTATTGTGCATTCAGCCCCCACGTCACATTTCATTTCTTATCTTTATATTTTTCTACACATAATTTATTTGTCCATAGCAAATCCTATAATTAATTTGTAATGTCAATATTTCATTTCTGTTTTATTTCCCATTTAAAAATAATTTATTCTGTATCTCATTGTTATTACCTTTTATTATTTTTATTATCTGTGTTATGCTTACTCTAGCTAACAGAACAGATTATAATTGTCATGCTGATATAAAATCTTAAAACCAAGAATAAATACATTTACAAACCCATCTTCAGGGTTGTGTAATAGTAGTCTATGCAGTATTGGATGACCTGTAAATAAGAATGGTCTTTTTAGCCATAACCCAAGCACTTCAGGCCTTCTTTCAAGCCTCAGATTCGTGCATCTATCAGACCTGTTTTTTTGCTGAGCTATTGAGCTAGGCTAATGAATTCTGATCTGTGAAACCTAAATGTCTCTTAAGGAAAAATGTAATGAAGCCAAGATCTATCTAAAGCAAGTAATCCCAGGGTAAGAGAAGAACAGAAAATAAATCTAAAATTGAGAGTTGTCTGTAGAGACCAGCAAAAAAAAGTCACTGTAAAGTAATAATTTGATCTGTGATCTTTTTTTGGTAACCAGACACAGCTTGGTGACAGCTTACATAGGGAGCTAGGAGAGGGGGAAAGTTTATTTTCAGGAACATGATTTGAAAAATTTGACCTAAATGATTTATGAATTTAGTTTTTCCAACACACAGACTACTTTGTTTAATTCACCTCAGCTGTCTCCACACTGGCCCTGCTCACAATATTTACACATGTGGTTACAGCACTGTGACCTGAGAGGGAACATGAAAACTTAAATATGCTTTTGGAGGACAGTGCTTGGACAGATATTGCTACTGTGTTTAACAAATAAATGTTGTTTCTTGTAACCTCTTCATTAAACACACACATACAATAGATGGTGAAAGCGTGCACAGCTTTAGTTGCCTCAGCAGCTACAGGGCAGGGATACAGTAGGCCCAGAGGGTGTGATGTTCAGGGAGCCACTGGAGTGAGCGGCAGCTCCACCTGTATTTGGACAGATCTAACTTTGGCAGCACTTTGGACAGCTGGTCACCAACCTGTTTGACTCCAAGGAGAATCCTCAGTGTCCTGTCTGGTGTTCCTGGCTATGCTACTGAATGGGACAAGATAGAAGACCTCAGCCTGTCAAATACTATGGTAGTCACTGAGCAGCCTCCACAGCCACATCACGCAGCTCGGTCACACGGACATGACCTCTCTCCTGGGCCCTCTTTGCTCTCCTAGTTCCTCAGTGGTACCTGTAGCTGGTCTTAGAGACTCTGTGCCTACACAATAACTCACCAAAGGAAAATTATGGCCTGCATACTAATGACTAATGACACTAAGGATTGCCTTCGTTCCTTAAAAATGGTTTTAGAGAGCAGGGAGAGTTTTACAACAATCATTTTTGGAGAAAATCTTTACTATGATCCAGGATCATGTCCTGTTTTACATAAGATATAAAAACATGTCAGTCACTGAAATGGCAGCTCAGGTACATTTATAATGGCACCCACCTCCACCCTCCCAACCAAAATGATTCACATTTGTTACTTTGTAGATTATTTGATTACATTGCAGGTGCTTGCACAGAGAAAAGCAAAATCCAAGAAGAGATATAGGTGTTTCTTTAATTTCTCCTCAATAGAAAATATTTACTTTTATACTAAGGTGAGACCAAAGGATTTTTTCTCCTACGTCTTAAATTCAACTCAGGAGAAACAACCACATATCATCTCATTTATATCTTCCTCAATCAAAACAAGAGATCTCTAACTGATCTTGAATAAGTCTAATTTAATTTAAGTACCCTGAACATTGCACCATATGAGACCAGAGAAAGAGCCAAAGAAACCTCACATATGATTCCTGTAAATGTTAAGTATTTTCATTTTAGGGGCTTTATACTTTTGCTCCCCTACATTTTTAAATCCTGTATTGTATTTATTGCTGTTTATCTGAACCCTATAAAGTTACTGAGATGAAGAAAAAAATTATTTGTCAATGAAAATATTGCACAACTTTGTTACAGCCAGCATAACTGGAACACCAACCACTGATGTTTGGAGATTAATTCATTAAGGACAGAATGCATGCATGAACTGAGGTACTACAATGTCATACAGAATGAGCACTTTTACTTTTGATACTTAAGTATATTCACTATGACTATGGAATACTTTTATACCTTTTTGAGGACTTGTGATAAATATCTATTTCTACTTTTCTTGAGTAAGGGACCATTGTACTATATTTAAAGTAACTATCAGCTGGATGGTGCACTGGAAAAGTTGTTGCACTTAAAACAGAAGGTACAGTATTCAAAATGTGCTCAGGGCATCCTTTTTTATCTCCTGAGGACAAAAAAGAGCCATTAATAACTGAGCAAAGCATCTCCCTCAAGTCTCTTCCTATGATGTCTTAGCCAGAACCTGGGCAAATGTGGAGGGAACACAGACAGTTCTCCTGACAGTGTTGAGGTCCCCCTTAAACCTCCGCTGCCCCATATACAAATACACACAAAGTGGCCTGTACAGTTCCACAGATTCAAGACTCTCTAAAACCACCATTTTTCTTTATACGTCTAAAATTGTATAGATTTTGTTACTAGCTGCATTTCAGATTTAGATGAATAAATACAGTCAACAATTAAATTACGGTGTTTGCTTATGGTACTTTTATACTTTTAGTTAAGTAAAATTTTAAATATATGAAATTTTACTTCTAACAGTATGTAAAGCCTGGTGTTTCTACTGTCACTGATAAATGTGTTTCTTGCTTTATTTAAACACTGTAGCCTGTAACACAGGCCTCTGTGTCAGAGCTGAGAAGTGGAGAATATTGTGGTGACTTTGCAGCCTCTCGGCTCAGGCTTAATTAATGGGCCATCAGCGGAGGGACACGCCCCCCTGCACCTGGAACTTTCCCCCCTCCCCCAACCTTTCAGCAGCGCAGCAGAGAGGAGCAGAAGAAAACAGAGCGTGGCCGGAGTTTGGAGAGATTTGTTAGCAGGAGTTTGGAGAGATTTGTTTGAAAAATTTAAAGACGAAGACTTCATCTTAACCGACGCAAGAGGCAATTTCAGAGCAGGTAAGATTTATAGATATTTCTGCTTCTTGTCAAATGATGTTAATGTGCAATATTATTTTGAATGGAAGAAAACAGCAAGCTCTAACTTTAATTGAGTGGCTCCAGAACCGCTCCAGTCAGATCTCCAGCACACAATTGATAGGTACATGGTTTAACATGATGGCAGAAGTGCATATTTAATGGATTTAGTGCAGATGCAACAGAATAGTGCTGTTAAATTGTAAATATTTTTTTCTGTGTAAATAACAATACACTTATAGGCTACTGTGCATGAGGCCGTATTTGCTTTGCGACAAATCCCAGTCTGTTTTTTCTGCTGCCACAGCTGCTTTTAACTCCCCTGTTACTGTCAGTAACAATTCCACCTCGTGTTAGATCCATGCAGAACTATCTCTGGTGTGGTTTTTAGTCTGTAGTAGTACCTTCTTCTTTTAACAAATCTTCTACTAATGCGAAGTAGACAATGTGCTTCCTGTTTATACCGGCACGCGCATGCTCAGTGTAGGCTATGTGGACGGCCACTTCACGTATTCAGAGACAGAGATCCATTCTGTTATGCAGATAAAATGCTGCTGGGGACGGAGATCGTTTTTGGTTTAAATCTCCTTTTAAACAGAAACGTAGTAGTGCGGATGTGGCCCAAGACAGGTGAGCCAACATTACACCTGAGAGAGGACACTGAAGTAGATGTAACACAGTCTCTTTTTATTATTATTTTGATCCCAAAGCAGCTCTGTTCTCATGGCTTATTGTGTGAAAATTAAATATTTATCAGCTACTACTTGATTGATTTAGTACCCTTTCCTATTGCCTGTCTCACTCCCACCTCTGTGACTGTCTGTTTAGTTAGTGGAGGGAAAGCTTCTGACAGGGAGAGCTGAATAACAGTTGCCACCATAAAAAGAAGAAAACGTGATGTTTCCTGACAACAGTTTGTTTATAAAATTAGGTAAAATCTGCCCGCAGCCTGCAACGGATTTTCAAAAAGTAACACTTACTTTATAAAGTACACCTGTAAAGTCTTATACAATCCATTACAACAGTGCTGCCACAAAGTCTACTTTAATGATGCCTTTAATCAGTTTTCTTTTTTGACACAGTCATATAGGTGTTAAGTGAATTAAATTTTTTAGCACTGAGGTCATAGTTGGTGAAAATGTTGTACTGGACTACATCATATTCAGATGTGTTTAATATTCCGCCCTACTCATATATAAACAGGGAGAGCAAAATCACCTTTCAGTGTAACAACACCTTGAACTATAGGCTTAGTAATAAACAGAACTGAATTTACACATTCCTGACAAAATGGTCAGAAACTGAACCTGTTGTACAGAATTGCAGTAGATTGTACAGGTGTCCTGAATAGTCGCTACTGAGTATAAAGCAGTATCTGGAAACAAAGCACAAATGGCACATTGTCTCACTGGAGACTTGAGACGTAACCTCGTATTTATGACAGGGTGTCCAATTCACTTAAAACATGTGTTTATTCTCTCTCTCTCACTGTGTAGAGAGATGTATTATATGATATGAAATGCAGCAGTACTGTATCACTTAATATTACTACTACACATTGTTATTTTTATATTTTGTTCAGAGTATAACATGACATCATTTTCATTATTCTCATTGGTGTTAGGTCCAGGAAGAGATCGCTATGAGTCAAACACAGGTATGTGCCTTTACAAACTCTTTACTCCATCCTGACACTGACTTCTTTCTTCACTGTAAAAGTAGTAGTTGTGATTCAGCGTTAAAGCTGACATTTTTAAATGAAACAATATCAGCTGCAGACCGATAATATAAACAGGAATTTAGGGCTCGGGCAATTCGTCAACATAGTCGATCCAGTGTTGGCAGGATTCCCCCGGACAAGCTCCAGCTACAAGACCGTGCCTTCGACCATCTAAAGTTTGGAAGTATTTTAGACAGACAGTCTCTGTGATCTGAGAAAAGCTTCACTGCAGCACAACTGTCCACGAATACGTGAAGCAGCATGAACACGTGAGCGAAAGTATCCTGGAGCACTGACGGCAGCACCGCAAATCCTATTTACTTTCTGTCGCCACACGAGCATGGCACATCATCAGCACAAGGACACGTAGTATTTCTTAATCGCTTTCATGTTAAAAGTAATTTTTGCCCCGCTGCTGTCATTGTAGCATAACGTTACACCTCAAGACATCGAACGTTCGGCCGTTTCATATTTTCTGTTTTAATTAACGGCCACATATGAGCGAGAAAACAGCTGAAACTAACATTACAGACGATCTGTGACTGTCTGTACAGTCTGTGAATCCTTTCAATTGTTTTCTTTGCCCGACACTGATGCAGAAATACATTTGATTATCATACTGCAGTACTCAATATTGAAATTAATCCATGTCAAAAACATTAAAAGTTTTAAGTAAAGTAGCCTAATAATTAATGTCTGTTATTGTTGTTATCACAACACATCAATGGCGTGGAAATTTGATTCATTTTAAGATTTGCTGCTATTCTTATTTTTTATATATATATATATATATATATACACACATTATTCTAATGTGCTTCATCAGGATGATTAAAATATAGATTTATTTATTAGGAATGTTTTTGATATTTATTTTGGATAAATTGGTATGTTAATCGAGTAATAGGCAACTTTTTTCCTTTTAGAATACAGAAAATTAGTCGTTAGATTAATTGGGTAATTGAAAAAATAATCGTTTGATTAATTGACTTGAAAAATAATCGTTACGTACAGCCCTAATCAGAAATTGAATATCTGCAGGCTTAGAAGTTGTGATTATTTTACAGTACTTAATCTTAACGCTGTTCCTGAACTTTAGCTGCCAGTAATCTTACTGCTAACATCAGGCGAGATGGATTTATATAGCCTGCAGTGGAAAAGCTACATTTTACAAGGGGTTGGGGTAAACAGCTGACTGAATGGGATATTGCTCAGCACTGGGGATGTAGCGATTGCTGGATTTCACTATTAACCGTGCTTTAAAACGTCACGGTTAATTAATCAGCGTTTCCCACACATAGGGTTTACTTGGGCGGGCCGTCCAGGTAGATTAACAGCTGCCCAAGTAAATTTGGCGACCCATTTTACAATTGTTTTAAAATAAGTAAGTAAAGGTAATACATAATAACTTATTTAAATAATGTGGCAGGTTGTTGGGGAATTAAATATAATTGTGACACTTACAATCAATGCTGTCGCACTGAGATCGAGCTTTCAGTACAACATAAACAAACAAAGCAGGTGTAACCGACAGCACCGCTGCGCTATGAGGCCTATTTTCAATGGCTTGTGCCACGCCAAAGCTTGACGAGCTCGCACGCAAGCAGCAGTCAAATTAGCTGAACTTTTGCGCTGAACCCAGCTTCCACACAGTGCAAATCACTTCTTTTGTGAAAGGTTCTTTATGGAAGAACGTTGTCCTCTGCCGACCTTCAGTCACTGAACATTTAACATCCTGTTGCTTCCTCCTGTCTGTGCTGAGAAAATGTTGCAGGTGTAAAACACTAACAGAACATCAGGAGCTTATAAACTTCCAGAACTGTGGGCTACCAATTACCTGCATTTCAGTTATTAATAACGCTGCATGAGACATGTTCTCAATTTTCATCATTGAACATTCATCATCATTTTCACTAAAACTTATACATGTGGATGAGAGTTGATGACAACAGTTCAGTTTATTCCCCTCCCCAATAACAATTTCCCCTGGGAGATAAAGTTAATATCCTCTTATATTAATAATAATACTTAAATATTATAGTTTTATAATTGTTAATGTAATATTAAAAACCTACTTAAGTAATTACTAGTGTTGTTAAATTAATAATCATGATAATCTTGAAACCGTGATTATTCCTCTGACTATAATCGTACCAACAAAATCTGTAATCGTTGCATCCCTACTCAGCACAAGCCAGTCTCTCGTGTTTCAACAGTTTCATTTACCAGTCCTGACCAGCACGCACGCTGTCACCGTGTACACGGACTAAAACTTCTAGTGAAGTTATGGATGTTATATTATGACATGTTAGAACAGTTGCAACATTTTGGTACGTGTGCTTATTCACTTTCTCGCCAAGTGCTGGATGAGAAAAGTAAAGGACTGTCATGTCTATTCACTAAATATGGAGTTAGAGCCAGCAGCCAATTAGCTTTAGATAATATAGATTTATTTATATTTAGCATGCACACTAAAGTGATTTGATCTTCTCAATAAACCCTCAGAAAGAAAGACAATACATGTATTCCCCCAAAAAACTATTTCTTCAAGGTAAATTAACTTTTACGTTAATTGTCAGTTATTAACATAATTTATTTGTATTATTCAACACTATACTACTAAAATGACTATGTAAAAAAGCCTTTGTCCTGAGCATGAACTCAAATCAGTCCCTGCTCGTTCTGTTCTCTCAGACAAAAGTTGATGGCAGATTTCTTTTTTAAATGAAAGTAGAGTCCCAGGCAGAGACTGCAACTTTTTGGCCAATCCTGAGAGCAAGATGTCAGTGGGACTGCAGTCAGTTTGTTGCTGTGCCTTGTCAACTTGCAAAGTTGTAGATACCATGCAGTTCTTGCTGCGACAGTCGTAATGTGGGTAAAACGTTGAGAGTGGATGACAAGTAAACGACCTACTGAAAAATAAGTGGAGTCTGTTCAAAGATGTCAACAGTTTATTAGTCAAGATTCAATTCAGTTACATACTTGTCAGTTTGTGTACTTTGATTGTATTAATAAAGCAAATGGAAATAAGTGATTATTATATTGGTTTTAATGATTAGGTTGTTATGAATGTGGTCATTCATAAAGTAATTCTATGGAACAAAAATTTTATACCCACAAAGATACATTGGGAATTATTATTGTTATGTAATCATAGCACCCTAAATTGTGACAGATTTCCCAGCCCTATCATCAATAGGGATGCAACGATTACAGATTATTGTCAGAGAAATAATCACGGTTTCACGATTATGCATTAATTTTCACTAGTAATAACTTAAGTTGATTTTTAATATTAAATTACATTAACAATTGTGTTTCTATAATATGTAAGTATTATTACTATAAGAGGAATATTAACTTCATTTATTCCCCAGGGGAAACTGTTAATAAGAGGGAAATAAACTGAATTGTTGTCATCAACTCTCATCTAGACATCATTCATGCAGTGTTATTAATAACTGAAATGCAGGTAATTGGTAGCCTACAGTCCTGAAAGTCTAAAAGCTCCTGATGTTATGTAGTGTTTTACACCTGGCAACATTTTTTCAACACAGATGTAACGTTAAATGTTCAGTGACGGAAGGTATTGAAAGGACTATGTTCTTCCATAAAGAACCTTTCAGAAAAGAAGCGATTTGCGCTGGGTTCAGCACAAAAGTACTTCGACTGCGGCATGGCGTGCGGTGCGCGATCCTCTACACAGCAACAAAGTGCCCTAGCGCGGCGCAAGTCGCTGAAATAATGGGCCTCTTTCTGTGCGGTGGGTCTGAAAGGTTACATGCTGCTTTCTTTGTTTACGTTGTACTGAAAGCTCGACTCTCACCGCTACGGCATCGATTGTAAGTGACACGTTCAGGTTTAATTCCCTATACCAACTAAGGTGGGTCTCTGACATTGACAGCTTTGTGTTGGAGAGATTTGTGCAGCGCTGTTCATGAGAGACGGAGAGAGTGAGCGAGAGATGTTGCGCGAATATATACACTGTAGAAACAGTTACACCTTTAGAAGAGCAGTTGATATTCAGTCCTCGTATAATTATTAGTGTGCAATTATCTGATTAATCCTCTGTCAGTACCACAATTTCCACGGACGGTGTTTATACTGTATGTGCAGTCATTATTTAAAAAAGGCCTAACAAAATTAGCCGAGTGTTATATAAAAAAATCTAAACAACACTAACAAGTATGTGAAATATGTTTAACAAAAAGAAAATGAAGAAAGGAAAGAAAATGCTCGCAAAGGAGGTATTGGGTGTGTAATTGCTCTAGTTTTAGTATAGTGAAAATGGTGTAACTGATCCATACAGGCCAGTAACATTGGAAGGTCAAGACAAGTCATTTTAAAACTCCTTTTATTCACCGGCAGTCTTTGTACTCTGCAACTTGGTTTTTATTAGAGCACAGAGTAATAATAAATGACTGTTGCTGTTTTTCACAGGTGAAAGTCTCACTTTCACCTCCACCCCACACACAGTGAAGAGAGGAAGACCAGTGGATAATATGTTTTTGGCAGTAAGGATGCTGTCCATTTAAAACCTGAAACACTTTTCAACTCTCTAACAGTTAACAAATACAGAAGGATGCAGCCTTACCCACACTATATAGTATGAGGTGTTACTTTTTGTATGCTCTTGTTTTTCAGATGGAGGTTCTGACCCCTGCGCTGAGTTAGAGATAAGGAGAACTCACTGATGGTGAGTTAAATTGCTTTAATTATGAAATATACAAAAACTCCTGCCTTTGTTTCATACTTTAACTCAGTCAAAAGACAAGTAGAGTACTACTTTACTCTTACTGTAATGTATGTGTACTTTTGTTTGAGTGTTTGTTTGTAACTCTTTTCTAATTTATGATGGTCAGTGTTGGGCAAGTTACTCAGAAATTATATATTACTAGTTATTACTCCTTTAAAGTATTACTTTACTTATTACTGGGTGGGCAATATTAGATTGTGGACGATTAAAATGTCTCCACGATCTATCTTTTCAGAGAGATCATTACTGTCGTGCTACAGATCACAATCTATTTAGTTCTGTCTGCGTCCTCTGCTGTCTACTAAGGCAACACAGTAACTGTTGGGCCTCATAAAATAACATTAAAGTTCCCCGTGTCCCCCAGCTACTCTGTCTCAACTCTCTGTGATTTACGGAGGTTGCTGATGAACAGATGTGTTACTTGTTGCTAAAGTAACTGCTAAGTGCCATTAAGTAGCTGCTGTGATCTTATAAGCTCAGTTAGCCTAGTGGTCGTAGCTGACTCAGCCCGGACTGGGAGCTCGCAGCACCTGGGAGTGTTTTGTGTTTAACGTTACACCTCTACTCAGGCACTGGAGGTTTTAGGCCTCAGCAAGCGGCGCTGGTTTGGGCACCAGAACAGGAGCCAAGCGTGCAACGACACCGCGCTCAGCAGCCTCCCAGTAAACACTGTATGAACGGGACCGAACACAGACTTTGGACAAGTTTGTGCAGCGGTGTTCACGAGAGAGAAAGAGAGCGCGAGCCAGGAGGTGCTGCACGAATATTTGCTCCTCAATACAGCTCCTCGGTCAAACATGATTTTAAATATGCCTAGTAAAAAAATTTTTAAATTAATGTGGTGGTCAGCGTTGACAATTAACCAAATTATAGGCTAATTATGGGAAACACTGCTTTCACTACCACCCTGCCTTTGCCCCCAAACAAAGCATCTCTCCCGAGTTATTAACTAATATCGTATTCACAACAGCGAGTATGCTATGGTCTTTACATACGGTACCGCTGAGCTGCCGCACAGTCGTGGATTCATGTCAAGGATGGTGCGTTTAGTAACGAGTTTTTTAGAAAAGTAACTACACTTCACTTTACAATTACACTACTAGTTACAGGGAAAAGTAATATTATTACAGTAAAGCGTTACTGCCCAACACTGATGATGGTAAATATTAAATGTGTTTTTGTGACCTTTAACAATTAACCTTTTTTGTCCCATGGTAAGAGAGTTGCAATCATCTGTCAGTTCTTGGTTGTCACATTTAATTAAAGCACTTGAATACACATGAGCATTTTTAAAAAAATTATACCTGAGGTTTCATCGACTAATAGGAAATGATGTTTGTCTGTTCCTGTTGTAGATGAGACCCCCAGGCTTCCACAGAAGAACAAAGTCAAACATGAGAGAGCAAGAGAGCATGGAGTGAGGTAGAGAGAACTGCGATGTAGAGTGCCTGGAAAAAAGGACTGTGAGCAATGTATACATGGAGAAAAGGCCTTGGCTCAAGGGTCATGGAAAGATGTCAAACTTTGTGTACAACACAATTGTGACCCTTAGACAAAGCGGCGCTTCACGTATTCTTAAGATTCAAAAGCCAAATGTTTTTGCCATTTACAGTCTCCTACTGAACTACTGATTGATAATAATCTGAAATTAATCTATCCTGGACCATATAGTGTCAGATGATGTACTGTAAAAAGGCAAGACTAGCCACAATAAGCTAGTGTTCAGCGTTCCTAAAACTCAAAACCAGTTGTAAAAAATTCAAAGGATTATTTTGTTTTCATTGTACTTTGCAAGACAGTGTTCCTTGTTTTCAATTGATTGTCTGATAATATCAATTTTCTTCATATTGGCCCTCACTTTAATTGGTGAATTAATAGTAGTTATGATACAGTACACTTTACTGTATTTTTTGAGTTGTACAAGAGGCAATAGTTTGTTTCTGGAATAATTTATTTCTGTTTATGCTTAATAAACAATGGATTTGGGGGTGGTGATAGCGCACTTCAATCCCCCACTGTGAACCATCCACTGTGTCCCTGAGTAAGACACTTAACCCTAGTTGCTCCAGAGGCGTGCGACCTCCGACCTCCGACATGTATAGCAATTGTAAGTCACTTTGGATAAAAGCTTCAGCTAAATGAATAAATAAAATGGATTTCTTTTATATCCCTGCAGCTTTGTTGAAAGTTGTATATGTGGATTGCTCAAGTTATATTTACTTTAGTAAAGCAGTAATTGACCAGTAAGTATGTATGTTTGTACAGCAGTCAAATCGATGGTCACCTCCATAAATTTAGGTATTCTGCTTATCTATGAATCTCAGACTGGGCAATTCTTTTTAAAAATGCCCATACTGACTTATTTTTACATAATGTGTTATACTAGAACATTAAAATTATTAAATTTAATGCTAAAATAGAAGGTAGTTAAACTAGTCCATTCTGAAACGAACTCAATAGCGCCCCCTTGAAAAGGTCCCCACTCCAGTGGTAAACTGGGTTAAAAAAATTAAAAATTTCCTTCATGTTTTTTAAGGAACTGAGGTGGAAACTGGCATCAAGGTGCCACCCAGTGTTGGAATCTATCATGCATTTGTCTCTAAGTATAGTAGAAAGGGTGGTCCTCACTCCAGCAGTTAATTAACCTGGACCTCACTATGAGGCACGTACAGGAATGTGTGTGTGTGTGTGTGTGTGTGTGTGTGTGTGTGTGTGTGTGTGTGTGTGTGTGTGTGTGTGTGTGCTACAAGGCTGACAGAGGAATAAGTTGTGGAGTGGGCTGCTGGTTAAGTGGGGTTGCTGAGGCCTTCCCAAGATGTAATCATTCCAAACTTACACTGCTGTTGAGATGCCAAGAGAAGGATAAATCCAAAGTGGGAAAGAATAAGGGTGATGAGAAATAGATATATGGAAAAAAAACAGTCTTAAAGAGATTTTTCTTGTAAGGGCTCCTCTGCTTTTGTTAGTTTATTGAATTTTTACCCTGGTGAGATGGATGATCAGTTGTTTGATCAGTAAAGATGCTATTTCAAAGGTGGGAAACACCCCTTTGCTAGTAACACACACATACATAAGCACACACAACTTCCTCTTGGGTGATTACTCATTGTCCAAGCTGATTATTAATTACAAAGGGAGAGCTCTCTGAAGGTAAACACTGATTAATGGCTAACAAAAGTAAGTTAATGTTTTACCTGTACTTTAATTACCATCCCTGCTCTGTTACAAGCATCCCAACACAAGGCTGTAATTAACCCTAATGGACTGCGGATAAAGACTCAAATTTTTTTTACACAACATAAATATGCTACTATATGTAATTTTTTGATGTGCCCACCGTCCTGCTTTCCTACTAGGTTTGCATAATTAAAAGTGAGGATTTTGTTGAAAGGATTTTTTGATTTTTGTATCTTGAATGAAAATAGCAGGGAGTTGGCCAGAAAAGTGATGCAATATTGTAATAGAAATGAGAAATAATTCCTGTGCAATGACATGGGAGGTCACTCTGCCTTTCTTCTTTACCTAAGGCTCATCCTTCTGTGGCTCAGTGTTATTAATGTACCGAGATACCACAGAGACACAAAAGAGTGCCTGAGAATAAAAGCAGACAGCCTGATTCAGAGCATACACACACACACACACACACACACACACACACACAATGTCATGCTCTTATTGCGCTGTCCTGCTGTAGGTTTGACTTGACTGTAACCCTCACCTCCCTGATCCACACACTGCTGACCGTGAAACACCTCTAGCTGTCTGCACTTCTTCACCACACACACACACACGTCTGACTAATGTTAGTGTGATTTAACTCTTTAAGAGGAAACTCAGGCCCACTCAAATTAACCTCACCCCTTCCAACCACTGTTATTTCAGCTTGGTAAGGTGGAAGTCCGCTGCCTTGTTGGACGATCGCATGAAAATATGTATGTGTTTGTGTCTGTGTTTTCACATATGTTTTTCACTGTTTTCTTAGCCTGACCGGCCCACGTTGTGCTAGTGTTGCAGGAAATAGACAAGTAAACTCTGGTGAACCGGACCCTAACCTCTGACCTGGATGTACTGAGGTTGGATCAGGCTATTGTCTGGGTCACATTTGTGACAGACCATATCGTAATGGTGTGGAAAATGCTGACAACAAGGACTCTTGATGTCAGGGATTGGTTTGTCTGTCAGAAACCAGTAATAAATTGCTGATTTGTGGGACAGAATAGCAATTTGGTTTGATTTGTGATTATACTTAAGATATCATAAACTACGATAGATGATCAGATTACCAACTTATAATTGATTTCTTATAGTTTAGCAGTGATTCAGGAGTTCTCTTTATAATGTTTAAATGTTCATAATATTTCCCTTTTGACCCAACCCAACCATCAAACAATGACAGTCTTTGACTATTTTTCTTTAGTGCCTGTGTAAATCTCAAACAACACTTCACTGGATGGCGATTGGCCGATTGGACCGTGCCACCCTCAAACTAAAGTCAGCAGTGATGGGGTCATATTGAAGGCACAGAATTGAAAAGGAGAAGGAAAGTGTTCATCTATTCATTTTTTCCATCTTATGGAGCTGTGTGATTTATGATTTAGTATCTGAATGTTGAGTTGCAGAAGCTTTATGCCATGACATTACTTGGGGAACTAAATCTTCTGCAAAAGTCTTTTTCAGCAAGAACAAAACAAAGTTTCTTGATCCTGGTAAAAAAGAAAAAAAGGTGTTAAGGTAAAGGTGTTTTTATTTCATATTCTATTCTACAGATACCCTGATTTGAAGACACCAGAAAAGTGACAGTTGTTAGTTGAAATGTTAGAACAACGTGAACAGTTTTCAAAATAACAAAAACTGGAAATGTCAAACTGAAGGTTTCAGTTAGACAGTGAGACCTGTTTGTCTATGGATAATAGTCTGTAAACTTGCTTAAAGGAATGAAACCTTGTTTGACAGGCTAACGAATATGTTTACAATTAAAAAGCCATCAACACAAACTTTGCGGTTTGTTTAGAACATTGCAGTTTGTGTTGATGTTTCTTTTACAGACATTAAAACGTAGGTTTGGAAAATTCATGGCATGTTACTGACATGCCTAAATGTGGTTCATGATGTCTGAATATTGTGGCCACTCATCTTTTGGTGGTCCACTTCTTGGCACACACATGCGTGTCAGGGTATCGAATGCTGGGATCATGAATGGGCAAACATATAAGATTTTTTATATGCAAAGCACCTGTGAAATGGAACTGTGAGCCAGACTATTTTATGGAAAATTTGCATTGCAATATATTTAACTCACAGCTGCCTTGGCGAGTGGTACCTTGGCTTATTATCAAGAGTCTGGTGTACGAGATAAACAGAGGATATGAAAGGAGAATATTGACTATTCAGAATATCTTCCCTCTTAGCTCTTGTTTTCATTTACTTTTGTTTTTATTTGTATGGATTTTCTGATATCTGATATGGAGTCATTGAAAGGTTGCAGGTGTAGATGAAGAAGTTTTAGGTCAAGACAGCTGGAAGGAAGGAAAAATCACTTTGTCAACTTAAAGGTTCCTCTCTGATTAAAGATGTGTGAATCTTTATTAATGTTGAAATACATTTAGACACAACACTTCAGCATAAATGAAGAATGACATTGAAGCTGAAGCTTGATATAAAAACTTCTTGAAAGGAATATGGATTCAAAAACATTTAATTTTTGGTGAGGTGATTATCTGAAATGGTTTTTGGCCAAGACAGAAATATTGGGTTTTCTCTGCATCTTGCATTAACAGGTTTTCTTTGTTTTGTGCCCATGAATGATGGTCTGATGCCTTGTCCATGACGTCTTTGTATTTGATAGTGGTATATCCTTTGACTGGCTGAACATCATGGAGGCCGCTCTACTTTTCTGCTTCCCAACTTTGGATCATCATACCATGCCATCTTGTTAGCTTTTGTTCACAGGATAGTAAATGAAGAAAGGAAAAAGAGTATCATCATCATCATAACAAACTACTCACCTCTCCTTCCTTCCTTGTATTTGATTAGAATCATATACGAAACAACCTCCTTTTGGTATTTTTACTAAAATACAGGTGCTGGTCATATAATTAGAATATCATCAAAAAGTTGATTTATTTAAGTTGTTCCATTCAAAAAGTGAAACTTGTATAATGTATGCATTCATTCCACACAGACTGATATATTTCAAGTGTTTATTCCTTTTAATTTTGATGATTATAACTGACAACTAATGAAAACCCCAAAATCAGTATCTCAGAAAATTAGAATATTGTGAAAAGGTTCAATATTGAAGACACCTGGTGCCACACTCTAATCAGCTAATTAACTCAAAACACCTGCAAAGGCCTTTAAATGGTCTCTCAGTCTAGTTCTGTAGGCTACACAATCATGGGGAAGACTGCTGACTTGACAGCTGTCCAAAAGACAACCATTGACACCTTGCACAAGGAGGGCAAGACACAAAAGGTCATTGCTAAAGAGGTGGCTGTTCAAAGAGCTCTGTGTCCAAGCACATTTAATAGAGAGGCGAAGGGAAGGAAAAGATGTGGTAGAAAAAAGTGTACAAGCAATAGGGATAACCGCACCCTGGAGAGGATTGTGAAACAAAACCCATTCAAAAATGTGGGGGAGATTCACAAAGAGTGGACTGCAGCTGGAGTCAGTGCTTCAAGAACCACCACGCACAGACGTATGCAAGACATGGGTTTCAGCTGTCGCATTTCTTGTGTCAAGCCACTCTTGAACAAGACACAGCATCAGAAGCGTCTCGCCTGGGCTAAAGACAAAAAGGACTGGACTGCTGCTGAGTGGTCCAAAGTTATGTTCTCTGATGAAAGTAAATTTTGCATTTCCTTTGGAAATGAAGGTCCCAGAGTCTGGAGGAAGAGAGGAGAGACGCAGAATCCACGTTGCTTGAAGTCCAGTGTAAAGTTTCCACAGTCAGTGATGGTTTAGGGTGCCATGTCATCTGCTGGTGTTGGTCCACTGTGTTTTCTGAGGTCCAAGGTCAACGCAGCCGTCTACCAGGAAGTTTTAGAGCACTTCATGCTTGCTGCTGCTGACCAACTTTATTGAGATGTAGATTTCATTTTCCAACAGGACTTGGCACCTGCACACAGTGCCAAAGCTACCAGTACCTGGTTTAAGGACCATGGTATCCCTGTTCTTAGTTGGCCAGCAAACTCGCCTGACCTTAACCCTATAGAAAATCTATGGGGTATTGTGAAGAGGAAGATGCGATATGCCAGACCCAACAATGCAGAAGAGCTGAAGGCCACTATCAGAGCAACCTGGGCTCTCATAACACCTGAGCAGTGCCACAGACTGATCGACTCCATGCCACGCCGCATTGCTGCAGTAATTCAGGCAAAAGGAGCCCCAACTAAGTATTGAGTGCTGTACATGCTCATACTTTTCATGTTCATACTTTTCAGTTGGCCAACATTTCTAAAAATCCTTTTTTTGTATTGGTCTTAAGTAATATTCTAATTTTCGGAGATACTGAATTTGGGATTTTCATTAGTTGTCCGTTTTAATCATCACAATTAAATGAAATAAACATTTGAAATATATCAGTCTGTGTGTAATGAATGAATATAATATCCAATTTTCACTTTTTGAATGGAATTACTGAAATAAATCAACTTTTTGATGATATTATAATTATGACCAGCACCTGTATGCCAAAAATCATTGTATGTTTGTAACTTCAATTTTTGTTTGAGTGTATAGACACGGGCCTGTTAAACTTGCCTCAACTGGTCTACTTCAAAACCGTCTTTGAAGCACTGGGGATAACAACCACAAAGAAAATAAACAGATGTGAATGTATTCTTACGTTAGGAACTTTTGTGGCAACCATCATCATTAAACATCTGAACCAACCTTGATGGATTCCTCTGCGAAATCCCATTCGTTCATTGTATTTTTCCATGGTGACAGGGCAATCTGTTCAGTCATGTAGGTTGTGGTTCTCAGGGACATTTCCTTTGAATCAAAGACTTTACCACTTTGACTCAATTATTTGATTAAATTCTGGACTGTCCGTGTTATATTGATCTACACCAGCACTTTGCTTTCTGTCGGACATGGATCTTCACCCAGATCAGGAACAAAGATATGCCGACAAAGTCAATAGACAAGCCCTTTCAACAGTTCCAAGACAAGGGCTTTGCCTATTATTTATCTTACCTGTCAAACAGGAGGAAATGAAGTTGATCAATATGCCAAGCTAATAATTGTACAAGCTTGTCAAATTAAACACTATATAATTCTTAAGGTGAGGTTCTTGAAATATTGAGTGTTGCATTAGGTTATCTTTACAACTCATTTGAGTTATGTGAAGATAAGTTTTATTATTAGCAGTATCTGTGGTAGTATACAAAGATACACTGCATCTAATTTTCAACAGCAAAATAAATTATACGTGACAACAATGACATTATTTGGACAAAAGCAATTGAAATTATCCTTAGTGGTATGATATGTCACAGGCAGTTCATTACATTAACAAATTTTCATGATCTATGACTTGATGAGTTAGTGTGAAAAACACTATGGTCTTTTACAGAAAATAAAAGTCTGAACACCTTTACTAGAAATCCTTTTAATTTTTCTCTTTACTTTTTTTAATAAAGAAATTTTAAGGGGACTTGTGGGTAAGCAAGTGAATTAATGTTGATGTTTTTTCCAGCTTTTAAATTTTTTAAATATATTTTTTTATGTTGCTCTCCTCCTTTCAACTTGGTTAACTGTTGTTCAAATATAGACATATGGAAGTCTTTTTGGAGCTGTCATTTGGGCCATGTTTTACATGTTATTGTTTGAAAATATCAAAGCTTGGGCAAAACAAAAACAAAATACAGTACTTTAGGCTTTCAGTTATATTTACTACTGGGTTAGACATTTTTAAATATATATGTTTGTGTTGTATGCATGTATGAAGGATCTTTACAAGATATGAACTGTGATTTATAATCACGTCTCATATGCAGAACACTATTGCTTTAATAGTTTAGCCTATTGTGATTATGCTAACTAGAAGCGAGTCTGGAAAGCCCAGTCTGTGGTCTTCACTTCACCTCTGCACTAGGTAAACTCTATCCAGGAGGTATTTTATCCTCTCCTCCTCTCTAAAACTCTACCCATCATCCCAGGAAAAAGAAGAAAGGGGAGAGACAAAAAGGGAAAGCCTGGCATGCATAAATGAAAGTTCAACAAGGTTCAATGAAACACTTATACAATTTGCTGCAATATAGTGGGGTTTTATAATCTCATTATCATCTTAGTGCCAGATTTGCCCATGAGGGCTGTTCCGTATTCACTCTTATTAGCTCCTCAGATTTGTCCATTTGTCCTTCTGCTACCCGCCTTGCAGCCAATCACTGGGACAGTATCTCTAATAAATACCCCCCTCCTTCTTGTTTTATCTCCACTTTTATTTTTTCTCTTGCCTTACCTCCTACTGTTTTAATTATTTATTTAATTTTTTTCCCTTTTACTTGCTATGGGGCAGACAAGTATTTTATCAGCAGATTGCTAATAACTATATATTTCTTTCTATAGAAGTTCTTTCACTTTAAACACATTTGTATGTACAATGTACAGTTTGTATGTCATTATATTGTAATGATTTGACTTGAATCACACTCATGAGGAAATTTTAAAGGACATTATTTTAGTAGTAAGATTCAGACAACAGGGAGAATTGTTGAATCATTTGAGAAACAAATGTTACTAAACATATAGTAAACATTGCGACCATTTCTTCATATTACTCACTGACATTGTGTATTGCAGAGTGTACTGTATTTCTTTACTCTAATAATGTTTTTAATCTTCTTTCATGTTCATAGCCAGGCTCTTTTCCCCTCTGAGTATGTAGGGTCAGATGGGGGAGCTAATATACTGGGTACATTAGAGCAGGCCACAGGCGGCTTTCGAATCCCCAAGCCTCTGAACTGCTATGGATGGTGTCCATCCCTGGTCACTCAGAGGGCATCCCCAGATTAGTGCTTCACAGACATGGATCTCATTTGCCCATATGGCCTCTTCTCATTGACTCAATATAGGCTCTAATCCGCCCAGCCTTTACCCCTGACCTCGACATGTGGCAAACCACTTAGAACCACAAACCATGTATATACCACATTTGATGGCTGCATCATCAACAGGATCAAGTGCAAAGATGAGGATGAAAAATGGTGGCCAGTGTTCCTGATCATCACTGACTGAACAGTATTTTAATTACTTGTCCCAGATGCAGGTGGTGGTTTGGCTTAAAATCCAGAAATACTATATTAACATGCAAGGTTCTTGTGTCTATGGACTGGTTTTAGGTGCATTTCCAGGAATTAATCCAATAAGCCCCAGTAAGGCACAGACAATTCTGACCACTGCTAGCATTATAACTTGTAGCAATAATCCTTCTTCCAGTATCATCATGCCCTCATTAACAAGGCAGAAGTTGCCACCCACCAAGTGTTGCTATGATGTTATCCATGTAGCAACAACCCTCTAATGATACTTATAATCGTTATTGGCATTGACCCTGTCTGTGAGAAGATGAAAGGATAACCAAGCAAAATAGGAAAACCTCACACCTTAATAGCGCTGTGTTTGCCTCATTGCTGGAGTTTAAAAAAAAAAGATTTAATTTCCATTAACTGATGCATACATTACTTCTGAAATACATAATGTTATTTTAGTCAAGATATTGTAAAACATTTGACAGTAAATGTAGTATTCCTCACAGCTGCTGCCACTAAGTGAACTTAGTTGATGGGATAAAGTAGATTACAGCATGGAGAGGTTAATCTATTGAGTAATCATATGAGGGTGTCACCATAAATAAGTTTATGCTACCCAAAAAATTGCTTATTTTTATTCAAGATTAAGAACATAAATAGGACCATATCATTTACCAAACCTGCCAATACTGATGGATGTCATTTCTTTGCAGTTATATATATATATGTATTTTCAGCGTGTTCATTTTTGTTATAGATAAAGATGAACTTTTTTGATTTTTAACATTAGACCAACTAATAAGTTTGGTTTTGTATGCCCTTCAAACTGGTCATTTGGAGTTTAGGTGCCATCTCATCTTAATTTATCAATAGTTGTGAACAATTTGTAAATTACTCATAATACAGACATGGTAATTATATTGTGGCACAAACAACATTTAGTTGCTCCTCACTTTTAATTAGATTTTATGATTGTGGCTCCCAGAAGTGTTTATTAACTGTAAATAGGTGCAAGTAAGATGGTTTTGTTGTTATACTGATCTCTGTTGGGCTTGTTAAACATTTATATTTAAATGTAGACTGTCATTGTTATGGGTTCATGAAGCCAGTTCATAAGGTTTAGCTGTTAATTAATACACACAAACACACATACATTGTATGCCCAGCTAGTGGATTGAAGAACTCGTGCTGAGATCGAACATCTGCAAAAGCCACTCAGTTTACTGTCAACGCGTTCGTGAGTGTACGCTGTAAGTGTGTAAGAGCGAGGGGTTTGGATGTTTCTTCTATTAGTTTAAACCCACCACTCCTGCTTATCTAAATTGTTTTGATATACTGTGGCAGCAGTTTTACCCCTCTCTTCTGCACAATTAGGTTATAATTAAATGCACATTTAATATGATTTTTATGAAATAAAAAAGAACAAACATGGAAGCTGTGAGAATATATTTGGAATGCACATAAATGGCAAAGACATCATTAGAAAATTAAGGGGAAAAAATCATCCTTGAAAGTCCTTGAGTCATAATCAGCCTCAAATTAAAATGTTTGTCTTTTTTGCTGAGAAAAGAAAATTACATTTTATTTATATAATTATGTAAACAAAAGTGATGGTAGATTCAACAACCAGCCAGATTTTGAATATGCAGCAGTGACCTTGGATCCTCCCCTGTGCTCCATGTTGACAGATAAAAACTTTATTAACCAGCCATCTCCAGGACAGGAGACAAACCGCCTGTGAAAGCGATTCACGCTAGTGTTAGAGAAATGTGACAATTAGAGGATGATTTTTTTCCAGTGAAAGCACCAAGGAGTAAAAGGGGTAATAAACAGAGCTTGTTTGTAGCCTAGGAAGCAGTAATTATAAAGTGCTTGGAGAGTTGTTTTGCTTAGTGTGCCTGGGAGTAATGAAATAGGCTACACTGATCCCTCACTGATGCCATGGCTTCTAATCCTCAGCCCTCACTTCCTGCTTCTCTTGTTTATCCACCGGCATCCTCCGACTGTTGCTGGCCTGTCACTACTCTGGGCAGCACCAGGTGACCTTTGACCTGTGTGTCAGCTGACATTTTATTTCTGAAAATGGTCTGGCACTGACCTGGACCAACACAGTGATAAATGTGTCATAAGGTCCAGTGTAGAATGTTTTCCTCAGTGTGCAACTAAGTGGGTTTGTTTTACCACCAAACCAAACCCTTTGTAAACATTTGCTTTGGTTTTTAAATGGTCTAATCTCCATTTATGTTAGTCTCACTTGTCTTGCTCTCCATTCTCCTAAGTGGTGTCTCATTTGAGATGACTGACATGTTTCAAACCAAGGAAACCTATTTTGGGATCTTGGCATGTACTGTGCATATTCTAACTATATCATGAGATTGTGGTGTTTGGGCTTTGTCCACTGCTTTTATCATATAATTTCTGTTTATATCTTTTTAGTCACTTTCTGTCCATCCCTTCAGTCTAAAACTCGGGTTAATTTCCCTGAGGCCCGCTAACTGTGTCATCTGTGACAGGTCATGTTAACAAGTGTGGTTTTGTTGTGTGAGCCTTTATACTTGGGTGAAGATATGTGTGCTTGCATTCCTGCACTTACAGATACTCACCTACACTTGTGTGTATATTCTCCCAAGAAGAATGCTGTGTGTATAGGCATGTTATCTTGGTGACCTAGAGACAGACTGGTTATCACCTCTGTGAGCCTCTCGGGGCTAAACTACAGAGCCAGCGGAAAAACACCACCCCTGCCTCTGCATCTGTGTGCTGGTCAGCCAATATGTCCGCCTACTGCAGGGCTCACCTCCTATCTAATCAATATAGACAGGCCACTTGTCCACACACACACACACACACACACACACACACACACACAAACAGCATGTATGCTTACAGATTCAAATGCACACAAACATGCTCAGAGATAGCCCTACACATGTAGACACACTTAGTGATACACCCTCAAAGACACACTCACACACCACACATATACACCCACATGCTGATAATCACAGACAAGCTCACATTGATTTGGACCTGCTCTGGCTTCCCAGATATGACTAGCTGTTGCAGTGAGATGTGGGAGTGGCCCAGAGGGTACAGAAAGGGGTCTAAGGCCAAGTGGTAGACATGCAGATCAGGTACTGGAGGGCGCCAGAAGGTTGACAGGGGGCCTTGGGGCATAGAGAAAATAAATTGGACCTCCTGACTCTATTGGGAGGGTCCCCTTCCCCATCATTGAGCCTAAGTCACCTGACCACTGTGTGGCTCTGGCCTTCTTTCCAACCACGGCCAACACCACTTGTCCCTCGTTTATAACATAATAGAATCCCCAGCCACAGAGCAGACCGTTTGTCTTATATCTACCCTTGAGATGCAAATGGGTGGCGTCAGTATTCTGACGTGCATATTCCGGAACTGTCTTTGGCGCCATTTTAATCCCCTTTTGTTTGGCTTATGAAATTCTTTTTTCTTTCAGAGTGCATGTCTGCTGACCTTCTGATGTTACATAGTGCAGCTCGCCTTTGCCCCCAACCCCTGCCCTTCGAACAACAGAAAACAAAATTCAGAAGAAAGGTTGGGGCTTGCACTTTGTGTCTGAAACACTTCATGAGCGCTAAGTAAGGTTGGCACCAGCTGTTGGAGCAGAGTCGAGGAGAATCAGGGGGAAGTGAATTGCGTTTGGCACCAGGCGGCTATCAGGCAGTAATTAGTATAGCTAACATCCCAGATGAAGGAGTCAAGTCTAGGTCATGGTAAAAAACTTCAAGGGTCTTAGCGGGTAAGGGTTGGAGGCCAAGCCATGCCCCCTTCCCTCCCTGAATATAAGCTCATGCTGTGCCTGCTCAGATTTGCTGAAATCTGTATTGACCTTTCACCTTCAGGTGTCGCAGTCAGTCACATGTCAGGCTGGCTCCTGTGGACCACGCTGGATGTGTTCATGTTAGATTGTGTCAGTTCCTACTCAAGACCTGCTCAACTCGGCCCAGAGATTTAGTTTTACACACGATGAGGCTTCTGACATAGATCTTACCTTACAGCTTAAACCCATGCTTGGCATTCCTGCCCTGCTCTGGCCCCAAGATCAACCTTTTTCTGTCGCTCAGGCAGGCCCTAGAACCAATCAACAGAGAAATGAATGCTCTGTTGATGAATGAATGAATGAGTGAGAAATTGATTGTTTTGTACTACAATTCTGGAAATCACATTATAATCTCTTTCATATATGGCAAGGTTGGTGTGAATTTTCTGTACAAATATGTGTGTGTGTGTGTGTGTGTGTGTGTGTGTGTGTGTGTATGGATGGGTCTGGGGTCACTGTGCATTCATTTCTGGTTCCTTAAAAGCCCTCTAATCCTCTAACGCAACCATAATCTGTTTTAATACATTGAATATTAGTTGACAAATCACATGATAATGAAGTTATATGAAAATGTTTCTTTCGAATGACAGGGTACACCAAGGATTGAACCTGACTGTCTAATCGCAGCTGACACTCAGTACTTATGTTGACCATGTTATAAGGTTTATGTCCGATGTTGGCCTGTAACCTTTACACAAAGGGAGCTAAGAGCTTACCAACCATCTAAAATTGCCACCAACCCTTTGTAGACATAAACACAGACTTAAGTCTTAGAATTAAACCTCATATAGACTAGAGTTTATTTGTTCTTACAACATAAGCAATTTTGATCCATATAAACTATAAATTAGAATACACAATACACATGCTTGTATGTTTTATGTTTTATAAATTATAATCAGGGATTACTATGTCTTCTTATATATCAAATACTTGACTCTGAATAACTTAAGTCTCTGAGGAGTTAAAATAAACAAGGGTCTACCGCAAAAAAAAAAGGTTTGAACTATGTGAACTTTGGTGCATTTCATTTATCCGGTGTGCTATTTGTGGTGTTTTTCATCTCTTCAATCCTGGCCTAGTTTCTCTATCTTGTTTTTGGAAAACATGAGCTAAGCTTTGGTGCACAAACCAGACAGCCATTAGATCGCTGCACTGTAGGTCTGACCTCTGACCAGCTAAGCCCTTGCCCCACCCCCTGGTAAACCCGTCACCCCAGCCTGCCCCATGCCCTGCCCCATCCTGTCTCTTCTTGGAAATGATATTATGGTGTTTGGATCATCCTCCTTGTCTTCCTCCATACTGTAATCCTATTTGCTCTGTCATGTGTTGGTGTTCACAGATGGTGTGTGTGTGCGTGTGTGCGTGCGTGCGTGTGTGTGTAGGTGGTATGACACCCAGCTCACTCACAGCTGTTTGGACTGGCTCACTGGACCCATTGTCTCTCCCACATATCCCAGAGAGGGTGGTCCTGCACAAACACACATGCCCATAACCACCCAAACACCGAGAGGGGTGTTGAAATATAAATGAGTGTAATATTTTGGGTGACATCGCTGTCAGAGTTCTAAAGTTAACCCCTCAGCTATTCACTTTCACCTCCTTCAGTGATCTTCTTCTGTCCTACCGTCCCTGCATAATGAACATGTTAAGCTGAATGACTGAAGGAGTGCGAAATGGGGAAGGGGTGTGTAGTGTGGGGGAGTTGGGGGGCATGTGGAGTGGGTTTGTGCGGCGGGAGGCAGCGAGTTTCCACTCATTGTTGAGTCTCGGGCAAAAAAGAGAGAGAGAAAGCGCTGCAGGGTGAGAGGTCCTTGGCAGTGCTCCAATAGTTGGCGTCTCGGCGTCCACATTTAGTTCCAGCTGAGTGCCCACAGTGGGCATGGCCACACTGCCTTCACTCTGACCTCTCGACAGAGGACCACTGCTTTCCTGTTTCCACCACCCCTTTTTGATTTATCCCTTTCTTCTCCTTCTAGCCCCCTCCTCCTTCTTTGTGTTTTGGAAATGGCTTCATAACATCCAAAACAGAGATGTTTCGGAATTGATTTGTCAAAGCAATGGGATAGGTTTGTGATCAGACAACCAGTGGGATGCTTTGGGGGCTTTGTTTTTTAAATACAGGGCAACCTATCATTCTACATGATCAAAACAAAAAAAATATTCTCTGTTTTTGATGTTCAAAAAACACTACAGGTGGGATTTTCTCATTAATTTGTTTCAAATACAAATATCTGAGAGTTGCGTTCAACAAAAGAAAAGATTTGTTTTGTGATCTCATGTGAGTGGTAATGGGGGCTTTCTTGTGAGACACTGTAGAGTGCCATCACTTACCTTTGGTCCAAAAGGTAAGTGATGTTTAAATAGATTATTAATGAGGATACTGATATGTATGTGAAAAATCAGTTCACAGACACAACACTGTAATGTCTGTAGTCATGAGATTACTTTGAAAATCTAGATGAAGATCCAACACTTTTATATTTATATTTTAACTTTAAAATAACAATATGTTTGTGAGCTGTTATTAATCTTGGTTTAAATGTTTTGTTCATTACATTTAGATGGAGATTTTCAACAGAATGGGATTCTTGCAGAACAAACAACAGTTTGTGGTTGTTGTTTACAAATGAGGAGGCAATTTGTTGTATTTTATGAATAGCTACATTCGCTTGAAATCTTGAAGTGGAAGAGCATGGTTTCTCTTGTTGTATGACCCCTTTCCTCTGCACTTGAGTACTTTCTCTCAAGGTGGTGCCCTTGACACAGACTCAGAGAATGTTAGTGTTGGAGCAATAACATTGTCAAGTGTTGTTGTCTGTTGGAAAGGAAAGGACTTCCAGTGACTAACTCATAGAGTACTCTATGAAGACAGACCTCTGCCTTACAGCAGTTATTCTGTCCTCACTTCTTTACTGCTGCCTATCTCTTTTCTTTCATCTTTCTTCTGCACATATCCAAGTCTCTTGTTTAACCCTTCTGCATATCCCTCTTCTCTCTACTTTCCTAATTTAATTTAATTACTTTTTCCTCTCTCAGATGAAATGATTTTAAAATATTTAGATTCTGTAATTCTTAATTTAGTGTATGTCCGCATGTTTTCATTACTGATACTGTATACTACAGTAGAGTAGTTGTATACTACAGTTCATCTCTTTGAACCCACCTTCAGAATTAAGAAATATACTACAGAACAGCTGTGAGCAGAGCTCTGCAGCAGCGACGGCGGGGAATGCTCGCTGGGGCACAGCGGAGCTGTGAGCGCAGGCGAAGCTTATACTGGTCAGCTCTACAACAGCAAGAGCGGGGTATGCTCGGGGGGATGCGGCTATATGTTCTGATGTGGTAGTGAAATGTTGAAACCAAGTTATTGTCACTACGCAGGTTTGATATGTCAGAAACTAATGTGTTGAAGTAAGCACTGAATATCTCGCAGTATCTGTAGTTCGGTCCCCCCTTGGCGAACATATTTATTTTCCCTCTTCAACAAATTAAGGATGAGGAGACTGTTTCATATGCTCACAATAAAGAATGTGCTCGAGTGTGTGATTGATCCATATCCATCAGCCTATGGACGCTTCATTTCCCCAGCGTTTCCAGGCAGAGGAAATTCCTGCACTTCTCATTCAAGGGAATCCAATCTCACGTTTCCTGAGGCTTTTTTTCAGAAGTGTGTTAAGCAGCCACAGACTCTTTTGAATGTCAAAGCAGAGCTGCAAAAAACTTTATTGCGCTTTATTTTGTAGGCACAATCACTTAAGTGATTATGTGAGTAACTGTTGCAGTCATGATCGTTTCAGCAAGTATTATTTATTTATTTATTTATTTGTTTGGCCCGCAGGCCGTCTTGCCAACCACTACTGTCGGGGAAACCAATGTGAGACGCACATTTTTAACAAAAAGAGCAGGGAGACGTCACATCTTCCCCTGTGATGACCCTCTTAAGGTTTTTTGTGAATAGAAAACTTAGGTATATCATCTGAAAGTATGTCCTGTAAATTTCATACTTCTGCAACTAGACTTTCCCATTATTATTCTGTTAATTATGTTTTTAATTAAGAATTTTGTATATCTCCTTCTAAAAAACTAACCAGCTTTGCATGTTATTTCAAATATTCTACTACTTCAACCCGGTCTCACCCCGGGATGGTTGGATGGATCAGAGATCGGACTTTCACCCAGGAAACCTGGTGTTTGTTTCCCGTT